>NC_089313.1:6568627-6818627 GCF_036669915.1 Pocillopora verrucosa | reverse complement strand
AATGCTCTTTAAGCTCTTTATGTTGAGGAGTTGGGTCGAGCGAGAGGTCTATCCGACTTGATGACAGAGAAGTACTCGCTTGAAACGCAGATTTCTGCTGATCCACAATCTTGGTTTGGCATTGAAAACAGTTTTAGAAAGAAAAATAACTGTGCTTGTTTGTACATTTCTTATTTTCACAATGTTCTGCATTTGTGGATCTTGAAAACAAGTGGAGTCCTTCACTATAAAAGATTACTAGAAGAGAATCTAGTTCAAGCTGGGTTGCCCAAAGATTTGCCTCTGAGTGAGTTTTTGGCTGATAGTTTCCGGAGTCTTGGTATTTTGCCCACTGAAGATTGTGAAGATCGGTCTTTAAATATGGTTGAATTGGAACCTCTCTCCCCCGAACAAAAGAGCCTAGCAAGAATGCGACTCGTGGAGGAGGACGAGGACAAGTAGGTCATTTCAAGTCTATCTTTGTGTTACAAAATGTTTATTGCCCCTGTTTATGATTTGCTTGAGGAGCCTGAAATCATTATTGTTCCTGACCGCAGTTTGTACAAAGTTCCCTTTGCTGCCCTGAGTGAAAAGGAGGGAGCCGAATACCTGTCGGAGACTCATAGGATCCGTGTCATTCCGTCTTTGACAACACTCAAGATCATTCGAGATAGTCCACAGGACTATCACAGCAACACTGATGCCTTGATAATAGGCAATCCCAAGGTTGATTGGCTGCCATCATTACCAGGTGCAAGAAAGGAAGCGGAGATGGTCGGACGACTGGTGGGTGTTCCGCCTCTAGTAGGAGAGAAAGCAACGAGGCAGGCGGTGCTTGAGCGGATAAGTTCAGTGAGCCTGATACATTTTGCTGCCCATGGTGACGCCGAAAGGGGAGAAATTGCCCTCTCCCCCGTTCCTACTTCCAACAGTGGAAACGCTACCCAACCAAAGGAAGATTACATGTTGACAATGGCTGATGTCTCACGAGTGAAAGTCAGAGCTAAACTGGTGGTACTTAGCTGCTGTCACAGTGGAAGTGGAGAGATAAGAGCCGAGGGAGTTATAGGAATTGCCCGTGCGTTTTTAGGATCCGGTGCTCGCTCGGTGTTGGTTGCGCTGTGGGCCATTTCAGACAAAGCAACAGAGAAGCTGATGAGTCGGTTCTACAAACACCTTGTTGAAGGAGAAAGTGCCAGTGAATCCCTTCATCAGGCCATGAGGTGGATGAGGAAAAATAGATTTAGCGAAGTGTATGAGTGGGCTTCGTTTACGCTGATTGGAGATGATGTGAGGCTCGAGTTTGACAAGCAGAGGTAAGACTTGGTGAGAACAGGTATTTCATAAATTAAAGTTAAATTAAATGTGAAGGTGGCTATGACTTACTGGTCGCTGAC
Source organism: Pocillopora verrucosa (assembly GCF_036669915.1). Classification (NCBI taxonomy): domain Eukaryota; kingdom Metazoa; phylum Cnidaria; class Anthozoa; order Scleractinia; family Pocilloporidae; genus Pocillopora; species Pocillopora verrucosa. The sequence goes on along the minus strand of NC_089313.1, from coordinate 6,817,251 downwards.
TGTTGGCAGTTACCCTTTGTCACCTTGAATATCAAGGCTAGTTTTATATCTTTTTTCTTTGTTTCTTTCAAAGAGTAACAATTTATTCTCCCAGTTAGGTGTAAAATATAGAATTTCGAAAGCGCCTCTCTGCCAATCAGATACAAGTGTACATTTGCCTACATATTGCGCCTGGTATAACACTGTAATTGCTTTATTTAAGAAATGTTGATTGTGTTATTTATAATTGTTTTTTACGTTTGTTACAGGAAAAAAGATGAGAATATCTCGAAGTAAACAGACCCTAGAGACTTTTAGCTGGATAAACAAATAGAATAAGTAGAGAAAAATACTCTATCCGTTATTTCATTGTGTAATTACAGAAAGGGCAATCTCAAATTAAGCATATTGATTTTAATTTTTTGCTTTCTCTTTTCCGATCTTCTCAGAAGGAGGTATTGGTTACGTATCCGAGAATATTTTTTTCCTGCACGAAAATTATCTTATCCGGCCGATATAATTAGCACGAAACATTATTGACTTATACGGCTCTTAAGTGAAGTGAAATCAGGAAAATTAAAAAAGTAGTTTAAGTATCAAAAACGAGCCAGTTAAGAGGCGATCTCTGTAAGAGCGGTCCAGGGCATTTCGCATCGGAAAAAAGTTTTCCCTCAAACTTTACCCAATAAACTATCTTTGGTAGCAAGTAAATAAAACCACATTAGTTTTTGGAAATACCTCAAAATAAAATTTTTAGAGCTCTCAAAAGTCAAAGCTGCAAAAGGCCCTTTTTTGACCTCTTGCGACATCGAAAATTTCAAAAGTTGAATAGCCCGGTCCTCGTATCACACCGCATGCAGCAAAAAATATTTTGTATTCTTAAAGTGTGTGATATATAAGGTGTATAAAATGCATTTCAATTTTGATATTCAGAGGCTCGTCATAACTTATTTAAAAACACTCGTTGGACAGCTTTCTGAAATTGGTTAAAAGTACTCTTTCTTTCTCGATTGATATTGCTCAAGTCCAGACCATACCATTAAAAAATCCGCTTGATTTCTGCTAATAAGATGTTTGGCTGCAGAAATATATAAAAACATCTTGCACTTATTGATTTTCTTCGCCGAGGTGACTTCGAACTTTTAGCGATATTGCAAGCGTGACAGCCGACTATGCAAATTAGTTCATTGAGCAAACTCCGACCGTTTTATGTGAGTAGCTCAATAAATCTTAGAAGTAGAAAATATAGTAGAAAATATAGTGGACAGAGCTTTAAGACCACACCGATTAATACCTTAAACATTTTAAAAGGCCAAAATTTGACAAATTTTATTATCTCGTGACGAAAGACGTCAACAACAACGTATCGAATATCATAATTTGATTTGCGCTCGCAAACCCCTTTTTAAAAATTTGGCTTCTGTTATTTCATATTTGAGTTCTGATGGCTTACGCTATTCAAACCTGTATGAACATTTCATAACCAAACTACAGCATTCTATTTAGTGTAACCGGCGATAACAGCACACACTGAAATACACCGTGACCACTGTCACATAATTCAATTGTACATGTGTAATTATCCTCAATTGCTTCTCCCTTCTTAATAAAGCAGCGATAACATCGCCTTTTGGATCCAAATTCTGGTCGGCAAGAATAAGAGAAATTTTGTCTGCACACCTGTCTTTATGAAAGTTTCTATTCAGAACTCTAGGGAGTTCTTTTGGAAAAGGACCCCGCGATTTTTGAGGAAATAAATTATTACATTACTTGTGACCTCATTTTTCCAACAATTAGCTATATCTATACTGTAAAGTGCGTAATTGTATTAGCTGTAATTCATATGTCTCTTTCGGTACTGGTTTGCTTGGGATTAATAACACTAAATTCTTGAAGCGGTATTCGCCAAAAGAAGTCCTGTTTTCAGTCGCGTTCTTCAGAAACTTCGCTCGAAGACTCAAGAGGAGTTTCCGGTTTGTTTAACTTGCCTCAGAGTACTGACTCAATAAAGAGTCATATCTGCTTAATCCATTTGTCAAAAGAGAGTTTCACAGAAGGAGAGCTTATCTTTGCAAGGGCTGGCCTGTTCGATGTAGAAGACTCAGTTATGGCAAAATGTGGGTCTGCGCAAAGCATGGGCACACTTATGGGAAGTTCTGGCGCCAAAGTTCAGCGTGCCAGTATCCGACACACCCTGGTAGCGATTCCAAAGGGCTAAAGAGCCGGTATTCTGTCAATTTGCAAAAGTCAAAGGCCATTTCTAAGATGTATGGCGTTATATAGAGGTTTACACGATACTGCAGCTGAGGGAGCGGATGGTTTCAATGATTTTCTCCAAATTATAGACGAATTGGAAAGCGTGGGAGCAGAAAAGGACTAGTGTAAAGAAGTTCGCAAGAGGCTCTAGGAGAGCAAGTTGTATTTGAAGACTACATACCGTAATCACTGCGAAGAGGACGATAGCAAATGTGCCGATCACTGTAGGGTCTTTGCACTGAGCCATGCTGGTGACACTGAAGTTCAGAAAGTATGCAGTCACAGTCACAACGTGAAGTGTGAGGATTGTGGGATGCTGAAGAGTGTTCTTGAAGAAGTAAAAGGCGCTATTTCTGAGTACACAATGCAATTGGGTAGGTTTCAAGCGGAAGACTATCTGTATAAAGCAAAAAATGCTGCCGCTAAGATCTTTGAATGGAGAGGGTATATCCTGAGAGCAGAAACCAGGATCAGTACGAGCGGCAAATTGTCGATACTTTGGAGGGAGATGAAGCATTTATAATAGTTGACTGGACAATGAAGTTCATAGCGATGAAGTTCCGGGAAAAGCAAGCAGAATGGTTTACCAAGAGGGAAATCAATTGGCATGTGAGTAGCGTTGTTGTAAGACAGGAGGAAAGCCTGGAAGTAACCTGATACGTAGAACTTTTTAAAAGCTGTAAAAAAGACTGGTTTTCAGTGCTGTCAGTCCTAGAAAATCTCTTTGTCACCATAAAGTTACGAAATTCAGGAATAAAAAAGGCCCTTATAAGATCGGATGAAGCAGGTTGCTATCACAACAGTAAGCTAGTATCATCTCTACGAGGGCTCGGACATCAAGATTGCCACTTTCAGCAACTTACACAAGAGGGCCTGCGCGTTTGGAGAGCGTTTAATGTTGGGTCTGGAAAGTTTATTCGGTAAAATTAAAATTGCAATTTTTCCACAGAAAAAATGACGGATCTGGTGAAGGAGATCCATTTTTCCCCACTACTGCTCGACGAACTGCATCAGCAGGAGAAAGCAATGATGGCAACGACGGTAGTTCCTATTAATGCCCTGAACCTGGTTGCGATGAAGATTTTAAGACGCAGGCCGACCTTGACTTCCATATGAACTAGCTGGTTCATCATGTAAGTCCTGTGCCTGCGAGCATGACTTAAAGTCTTTATGACAAAGCGGAGGTAGTGGGTTCATTACTTTCAGTCATTGTCATTAGAGGGTGAAAGTTCGACTGAACTGGTTGCAGTGGCCACAGAACCCTTGACAAGTACATCAAAGCTTCCCATGGGATGGGCTCTTCATAAGAGAGGTGCAAGTGAACGGCTTTCGCAAAACGTCAGGCAGTACTTGAAACAGAAATTTAATATCGGATGAGACACTGCAAGAAACCAAACCCAGAGAAAGTAGCAAAGGATATGCGAACTGCTTGCACAATAGATGGAGAGAGAATGTTCGATAGAACAGAGTGGTTATCCAACATACAGATTCAGGGGTTCTTCTCGAGATTGTGCCTTAAACAGCGATCTAAAATACAACAAGAATCGGATGATGCCACCGACGCAGACGACCACTTGATAGAAGCATCCGCGTCTGATGTAGACGAAGGGTGTTTGAGAGAGGCGAGGAACACAGTAATGGATGAGATAGATTGAAACATCCAGTCATGTTTGATATCTATGATGTGTGCTCGTTGACAAGAGAAGCAAGGTTGTCTAGTCTCAAAGTCAAGATGCTAAGAGACATATGCGAACATTTTGAGCTCGCATTCAAAATGCAAGATACAAATGCAGCACCTCTTGCAAAAATGGAGGAAATGATTTCGGAGTGTAGTTGTTATGCAATCTAGTTATGACGTCCACCCGTATGCGAATGCGATATCTTTTTTTACAAGAACTCTTCAAACTTATGAACAGAGACTGTTATACAGACAGATGTGACGACCAAATATAATTTTTTCCCTTTCAGCGAGAAATCCGAGAAATCGCTGCTTTATTTAGACGTGAGAAGTATTCAGGACAATTACACGATGGAATTACGTGACAGAGTCACTGGTCACGGTGAATTTAGTGTGTGCTGTAATCGCCGGTTACACTAAATAGAATCCTGTAGTTTAATTTTGAAAAGTTCGTACAGGTTTGAATAGCGTAAGCCAATAACAGAAGCCAAATTTAAAAAAAATAGTTTGCGAGCGCTAATCAAATTATGATATTCGATACGTTGTTGTTGACGTCTTTCGAGATAATAAAATTTGTCAAATTTTGGCCTTTTAAAATGCTTAAAGTATTAATCGGTGTGGTTTTAAGGCTCTGTCCCACTATGTTTTCTACTTAAATTGGTTAAAATCTAAGATTTATTGAGCTACTCACATAAAACGGTCGGAGTTTGCTCAATGAACTAATTTGCATAATCGGCTGCCACGCTTGCAATATCGCTAAAAGTTCGAAGTCACCTCGGCGAAGAAAATCAATAAGTGCAAGATGTTTTTATATTTTTCTGCAGCCAAACATCTTATTAGCAGAAATCAAGCGGATTTTTTAATGGTCTGGTCTGGACTTGAGCAATATCAACCGAGAAAGAAAGAGTACTTTTAACCAATTTCAGAAAGCTGTCCAACGAGTGTTTTTAAATAAGTTATGACGAGCCTCTGAATAAACGAATATCAAAATTAAAATGCATTTTATACACCTTATATATCACACACTTTAAGAATACAAAATATTTTTTGCTGCATGCGGTGTGATACGAGGACCGGGCTATTCAACTTTTGAAATTTTCGATGTCGCAAGAGGTCAAAAAAGGGCCTTTTGCAGCTTTGACTTTTGAGAGCTCTAAGAATTTTATTTTGAGGTATTTCCAAAAACTAATGTGGTTTTATTTACTTGTTACCAAAAATAGTTTATTGGGCAAAGTTTGAGGGAAAACTTTTTTCCGATGCGAAATGCCCTGGACCGCTCTTACAGAGATCGCCTCTTAAGTCTTACAGAGTTTTCCCTCTAAGCCTTTTATTATAGGTTAAGTTAACAGAATCCTAAATTTTTTATGTAAAATCTTTCTTTTGGTGAGTTCCAGTACTACTTCTGAGTGCTTAAAAGACTGGAAAAAACACATGGATTTCCAAACAGAACCAAGGGAAAAGCTTTCAAGGTCAAGAACTTAATCAGTATCAAGTGGAAAAATGACGGCAGCAATATTTTGAAACTGGTTGAACAAGTCACTTAATTACGTATTGTAATGTTTGAGATAATGTATGTTTGCACAGTGATTTAATTGTTTTCAAGTCAGGTCATTGTCAAAATGTTGTTTATGGAATCAAAATATTCTTGTTATTCACTACAATTTATACACTTTTTTGGGCAAAGTTTCTTAGAGGATTATGTAGTAATTCGAATTGGCGAAACGACCTAAGTCATTTTTATAGCAACAGCTGGTCGTTAAAGAAACGACCCCCAAGCAAAACGGTCGCAATTCCCCGATATAGATCAGACTTAACCGCTGATAGCCATTCACTCGTGGAAAGCGGAAGGAACCACTACTACTAAAAAAATCTGCGTCCAATGAAGTCGATATTTCCGTTCCAGTCACTACCGGTCGACCTTACAGCCGGCCAGGTTACATTTCTAGCCTAAACAATAATGGCGGCTGCCAGCGAGTTTCCGACAGAACTGGCGACCCGTCCTTTAGGCCTCTCAGCCCTTATGGGACTTGATATTAATCAGAAACCTTTGCACAAAGCTATCTGGGAGTCTTTTTCTGTGAACAGGCATCCTGAGAGAGTTCCACTATCCTTCAGACTTCTACCAATTGATCACGAATTTCCCAAAGCAAAATCAAAGGTGAGCTTTCCTATCGCTTTTAAGTGTAGTTACTCTTAAATCCTTTGATTACGTGAAATTCTTCTTATTTTGGTTACATTTAAGCTCTTTCAGTATAGTTTATTTAGTATACTTTTCCCAATACATTTCCTAAGATGCTGATGGGGAGAATTTGTTTAGCAATCAAGAGCTATAGTTGGTGATCATTTCCTGTATTCTCATGACCTTAGCTTAAGGTTTGATTCTGGGGTTGTACAGCAAAGAGAAATTAGATGCTAAAGGGCTAAATGGACACTATTTTTGTACAGCAAGGCTGTCTCCATAGGAAGCTGCCACTGTTTCATTTTTCTTATATAATTTTATGAAGAAAGTTCCAGGAGTGATTTCCACAAAATCATTAAAAGAGTTTATCACAATTCAATCATACTCCTGGGTTTTTTTCCCAAGGAAGCATTCTCTTGCTTCCTTGAGTTCTGACTTTCTTAAACCTTTCACTCCAAAGATTTCCTTAGTAATTCTCCGTACTGTCTGGCCTACAATTCTTAGGATGTTTGTTCAGAGAATCTGGAATTAGATCAACTAATAATTCTCTAATTTTTTTTTTTTCTCATTGCTTGTTTGCTTGATATTGCATTGAAATTCTAAAAGTATTAGTTCTGTCTCCATCACTCATGGGATTTGAAGTGTTAATCCTTTAACTCCTAAGATCTGATTGTTAATTCTCCCCTCCAGCTGCTACAAATTTCCGTGTAAATTAGTTATGAGAACTTGATGCTAGATCAAGATGAAAGCTTCTACCTGATAAATTGGAATATTCTCATTACCTGTTTGCTGAATAATGTTTGGATATCATAGGGAAAAGTTTCATGTTAATCACTTCTGGGAGTTAAAGGTTTAAGTGAACCTTTATCTTTGTTGGTGTGCATGGAGTCTCAGTAATATTTTCCATAAGTGAGGGCAGATACTGCCATTAGTGGTGTCACTACCATTGAAAATCTTAACAGACAGCCATAGCAATGTAAGACCTCTCACAGAAGCAGTAGGCCTCCTGTAACCAGCGTTACTGAAATCTCTGCTTATGCAAGTTTATGGTGGCTTTTTATTACTGAGTCTTGTTTCCTTGTAGCGTTCTACCTATGAGTGGTACATACCAAAGGGTATCTTGAAGACAAAATGGATGCACAAACATCTTTATCTCTCCTGCTGTGGTGGTCATGTTTTATGAGTTGGATTGGGATGACGTTCAGTGGAAAGACAGGCAAACTGAATGTGCTTCAAAACTAGAAAGAGTCAGGTAATAACAAGAGAGTGAGAATGTTATCTTACCCCTCTATAACAGTGAACTTTAATCAGCACTAATGACATGACTGAAAATTATTAATAAGTATTATGACAAGTGTAGTTTGATTTTTAGACAAGAGGGTTCCATTGTATGTGTTGATTTTTATGACATTGTACAACTCAAAAACTTAATTCCGTGCTCTCTGACAGATAAACACACAGAATAATATGTAAATACTAACATGTAAATTTGAGCAGAAAACAATTGTTTAATTAACAAAAGAAAATGACTTTTGTCCAATCATCAGCTTAATTAACAATTACTGTGATTTAGAGTGCAATTCAAATAACAACCATCAAATAAGTTTGTCAACAGTAAGTACTCCTGACACTCTGGAAACCTCCTTCTCTACCAAGCGACAATCAGATACTTGTAAGTTATAATGAGAACATTACAAAACTCATCAACTCATCAAATGCAAAAAAAAATACCCAGTACATATAGAAAAAAAACGTGATTGTAAAACTGTATTTTAACAAGCTGGACCAGTTACTGGGGTACAATTAGCAAATCAGAGTCAAGAATTTAAGATTCCAGCCTGTTGACATGCTTCAGAAAAAAATACATTATTTCATATTAGTTCCTGTATCCAAGGATTTGAGTACCCTTCATGGAGGAAATTTATGCTATTATAATGAATCACAGGTGATGATTTACAAGCACTAGAGAGGGCAGCAACACTGTGCAGTGCATGTGACCTGTCAGCCAAATCATTGTTTGTCCTTCCACATACAGATCACTTGATTGGCTACACAATTAGGTATTTGTACAAAATTTATCATTTTAGATTGATTTTGATGAGATTGGTTTTCATTGAGTTTGCAGTTGAATGTAAAAGCCCAACTTTTGTCAAAATTTATATAAGAAAAGATTTATTTAGTAAGAGTTTCATATTTTTTCTATTGTATTTATTCTAGCTGATCAAGAAAAGTTACAAAACAGGACACAATAAAGACTAAGTTAGTTAGAATTATTTGGAAAAAGTGACAGTGAAGTAGAAAGAAATTGAAAAGCTTTTACATGAGTAAGCCTCAGACTCTATTAACCCTTTAACTCAGTCTCAAGATTTCATTAGTAATTCTCTTTACTGTCTGCGATATAATTCATGTGATGTTTGTGTGGAGAATTTGGAATTGGATCAACCAATAATCCTCCACTGGATATTTTTTTCTTTATTCTCATTACTTGTCTGCTTGATATTGTACTGATGTGTAAGGAGAAATTTTGTATTGGTCACTAGTGGGACTTAAAAGGTTAAACTAACTTTAGACTCACTACAAGTTGTTTAGTTACTTACATGGGATGAGAATGTTTTAAAAATAAGGGAATATCTATCAGAAAATCAGATGTTATCAGCATTTATCAAGACTTTCCCAAGAGAGTTAACAGCCTCTCTATTGATTTGTGTTTTCATCTGATTAACCCTTTAACTCCCAGATCAAATTTGTAATTCTCCTTACTGTCAACCATACAATTCTTATAATATTAGTTTGGAGAATTTTTGATCAGATCAACTAATTATCCCCAAATTGATATTTTTCTTTATTCTCATCTCTTATCTAGTTGATATTGTATTGATATTGTAAGGAGAAATTCTGTCTTGGTCACTCATGGGAGTTAAACGGTTGAATGATCATATTACAAGTTATAGTCATTCATGGGACATGAAATTCATGCAGCTTCAAAATAAAAAAGGAATAGGTTTGAAACTTATGAGATAAATATTTCTTCTTCTTCTTTTTTTGAAGGCTGGAGAATGCTTTTTATGATTTAGCACAGAGTTATTACCATGGAGAATGTAGGAGAGTTAAAGCCCACAAGGTGAGGTTGCAATTCTGGAAATTTAAGGAAGTAGGGAGAAGGTCAGTTATAAAAATCCCAGCCAAGAGGAAACAACAAGCCTGTATTTGCTTCATGCTGCAGAAACTAGGGAGATGCAGTGGCAAATGTAATAAACTGTGTCCACTGTTGAATGGTCCTGGTCTAAAATTTATTTTAAACTGTCACTGGCTACATTGTCTTGTACATGTAGATGGATGACACAGATTGAAGATGAGGCTACAGTTTCTGAGTGTCTTGAATTGAATTTTCAACTAGTCAGTAAAAGGGGAAAAGATAGCACTCTGGTTAGCTTTTTGGACTCTTATGATTTAACTGCCTTAGTTCAACATAAATTCATGGTAAAGCCATTGGGTTTTTTAGTAGGACACTCTCCCTGTACTAAGTAAATTTCTCTTCTCAGATCAAGGACAGAAAAGTACCAGTAGCTAAAACTGTCTGTTGGAAAATGTGCCAAAATTCTGGGTCATATACATTCCTGTATTCTTGTATAACTTGCCTGGTAGCACAATGTAATGTTTCTATAGATTACCTTTTCACTAGCCAGAATTACCATCAAAATAATTTTATGTTGTAGCACAAAAGGTAAAATTTTATCAATATACAGAATGAAGTGACACTTATTATGTTTTCATGCTCTTTATGATCATTAGGAATTTCTTAACAAAGGAACTCATCAGGTGAGAACTTTATTTTGCAAAAGTGATCTTTGTATGTCAATAATTTGATGTGATGGATTCTACTCAAACTACAGAACTACATTTAGTTAAAGGCTGAGGGAAAGAGTTACCAAGAATTCTAAGCAGAAAAAGCTTGTTGATGTCAGCTTTGAAGGGTGTTACTTTGAAATGTTTCTCATTCAGTGTCTCCTTTTTGCTACCCTCTTATATTCCACCAAAGACATCACTGACCACATTTTGCTTTGCACATGGCCTCAACAATTCATAAATCTCCTATTTTGCTTCTCTACTGTTATTGTAGCTATTGTTGGTGCGACACCAATTCAAGGTTGCCTTTTTCAATGAGCTAAGACAAGACCCTCACTCTGCTATCAAGTAAGTTCGTCATTATTTATTTTTTTATTGATCTTGCAATGACAACAATTGCATGTAGTTGGCCAAAAGGTAGATCTCAGTGTTTCCCTTTTTTTTGGTTAAGGGGTCAGGAAGGAAAAGAAACTTTCAGGGCTGTAAGCCAACTTTCTGTTGAGAAACTTTTTTGAGAAAAGAAAATATAAACTTAAGAGGAAAAACAGAAATGAAATTTTTGAAAAGGAAACACTGTGAGAATATTAAACAAGCAATGCTTGGCTCTGAAATGAGCAGTGTGAGCAGCATTTGGTGTAGGATTTTCACAAGGTGTCTCAAGGTTTAGAACTAAGACAGTGGAGGAGAAGGAGCAGTTGTTTTTTTTTTTTTTAATGAAAGAAAATGACAGAGAGTGAAAAGTTGTTCCACCCTGCCACATGACAGCCAAACACAGTTTACCAAATTGGCAACTCCTGCCACAAATTTCTTCCCCAAATATTTTCAGTCTTCCTTGCCTGGGGATCTCTCACCATAAACTCCTAAGTTAGTTACATTTACATAACATACAAGACATCAGCTGATTGATGTAAAACTTTTGTCTATTTTAACCCCAGGCATTACAGGCAAGCATACAGTCTTCTTGGAGAAATCAAGACAACTGACATGAACATACTAGAGATCAAAGTTGTTGCTGGATTTATTAATTACAAGGTTTGTGTTTTTTTATATTTTAGAACTCTAGTCTATTTATGTTTGCTGTATACGTACCATGATTGTAATAATAGTAACATAAAAGATATGCTATGAAGAAGACATCCTACATCTTGGATGAGTTAAAGATTATACAAGATCTCTTATTACATTTACATTTTTGCAATTATTTACTCATTTTCTCAAAAATGCAAGGTAATTTTTTTTACCAGGTACTTAAATTGGGCAGTACTCAGGTGTACAGTCAAGTAGCTCTTGAGTGGGCACTTGAGGAAGGTGGCCATTTAAGTTTATTTTAAAAAAATATAATCAGCAAGTTTTGAGTGAACTATGGTACAGTAGTTACTGGTAGTTATTCATTCTTGGAATCAGTTCTATATTATAGAATGTGTAGCTTACAATGTCTATGAAACATTACTTATCTCTCTCTGATTTTATAACAAACCTGTTGGTGACTGCTTACTAGAAACACAGTACAAAAAAAATGTGTCCAACATTTTCTTATATGGTCACTTACAGAAGTGTTTTGGAAACAGTGACAAACAGAAACAAATTTAAATGGTTATTGACAGTCAGAGTAGTCACCAAAAAACCAAATATGTTTGAAAAAAATTTGATGCTAAATTTAGATTCAGTGATATTGGAAGTTAAATGTCCTATGGGACCATTATATCGGGATGATTTATTTCCCTCCTTTGACATATATTACAAAGACTTTTGAGTTATCCTGACAATGGAACAGCATTGATCAATTTGTGTTAATCATCTCACAGATTTGTCGTCATCAGCCCCATTAGATGCCATATCACAATTCAGAAAGCATGTGGATTTGTTTAAGGAAAAGGTTGGCTGCCCTGACTTAGCCTTTGAACACTCAGCCTGGCTCTCCAAACAGTGAGTATTTTTTCTGTTTAGCCTCCATACTCTTAACTGGAAGGTCTGTATTCAGTTTGTTTTTTGGGCACTTACATATGTACAGCTAAAGTACCTCCCTCCACCCCAGAGTATAAATAAGTATTGGCCAGTTATGAAGGGAATTTGATAAAAATGCTGGGGGTGGGGGTAAGGGCCTTGTTGAACATCCAAAGCAGCAGGCTTAGGAGAGGCTGCAAAAACCTGATTTTTAGGTTTTGGTTGAAGGTGGGCATTGCCTGCCTTCATTTGCCAGCCTGGTTAAAGAAAATGCAGGGGATTGAATGTTTAAGCTTGTGCCTGGATGTAGCCCGGCCACCAAACAATCCAAAGATACCTTCCAAATGACTCTGTATGGAAACCTCAGTGGGTGGAGAGGGTAGATTTTTAAAACCCTTTGGTTGACTGGCATTTTTCTCTGACGCTAGAAAACACTTGTCTTATTCCTTGTGGTTGAAAGCCTGCATTTCAAAATTGGTAATCAGCCTTGCAACCTGTCACACTTCAACCACTGAATAGTGGGGCATGGGGATGTTTGGTTTTGCAGTTTCTAACAGACCCCAATGCCCTCTTCACTGAGCTAACACTCCATGGCTGGAGGGTGTTTGCCTGTCAAAAGCACCCCTTTGGAAAAGAGAGCTCAATTGACATTGCAAGGGTTAATTGATTGAAAGCTGGCATCACCCACCTTCAAATGAGCCTGGCCAAAGAAAGTGCAAAGGGGTTTAATGTCAGAGCTAGTAACCAAATGCAACCCAGCCACCAACCTTTCCAAGGGTGGGTTGTAAATGACTTTGTCTGCAAATTGGGTAGAGTCGGTTTTTTACTTAAAAGTTACGGGGGATTTGTTTTTTCATAAAAGTGGACATCTTGACTGAGTTGTTACGATGCTGGATTTGTTTTAATTACTTTGTCCATTAATTCAGAGTCAGACTCATACTTCATGGCATCACTTCTCATGCACTTAATCATTTTGGCTGGGGGTGGGGTGGGGTTAAAATGTTCAATTTTGAAAGTTTTTTTTCTGTGATATTCACTTTGAGTTTGTTGTTTTTTTGGGTCTGTTTTGGTGAATACACTCAGATATAACTAGATATATACATGTATATGCATATACATACATATATACATACACATACACATATACATATACATATACATATACATATACATAAAATTATACATATACATATACACACCTGTTTTGAAATGTTGCCATTTGAAAAAAATACATGAAATATAATAACTTTTGTTTTCTCACCAAGAAGTGTCTCTTTTTCTGTGTTTACTATAATAATGAACTATATAATAAGCCATGTATGAATAAGGTTGAAAACAGTCATGCACCAATAAATTAAAAACTTTAAAATCCCCTTTTCACCATAAATTTTCTATTTACATCACAAATTAAGTTTCTAATGATTAAATGCACCATGTAATATGCCACAAATATGGTTGTCCATTTTATTATTACTGACTGCATATATCTCACATTTTGTTACAAAATATGTTGGAAGTTATGTGCAAGAAAATAACAATCTTGGTTTGTTGGAGAATAATTATTTTGTATTCAATTAACTAATTATGCTGCAATTAATGTTTTATTTGATTTCCTTTATCATCTTTTTGACATTGAATTGATATCACGGACTAATTTACTGTTTTACAGAATCTACTACCAATGTTGTAGCACAAATGAACACCAAACAACCACACAGCAGATAGGAACAGAGGTAATGCACAAATAAATTCAAACCTTTAAAATCTGCCTTTCAACCTGGGCAACCTGGGGCAACTCAGAAAAAAAAGTCTGCAAAGTTTAGCATAATGATTAAAACCTTAGTCATGATGGAAAATCATTTATGCTCAAAAGAAGAACTAAAGTGCTAAAACCCTCTAACTACTGCAAGCAACAAATTGTATTTGTTAATAAATTTACTTGTCATTCTCATGAACCCTAATCACTTGTATTTTTGCATCAAATATTTAAAAGTGTTGACATTGATTTTTTGGCACAAAATGCTCCCAGCATATGTTATTGAATAGAATTTTATAATCACTGATTTTGCCTTTTACAAAAAAATTGATAATTAAATCCAACACTTTGAGTAGGGAATTTGAACAATACTTTGGCCCCAGGAACATACTAATCTCTAAAACTTCAAATGCCTGATGGGGTTGCTGTGATAGGGGGATGTTGAATCTCCAAATTCACTGATACATATTTATTTACCATACCCAGCTTATGAAATGTGATCAAATCTTATCAATCCTAACAGGATAAGCATACATTTCAATTCACAGTTCCTTACTTGCACATAACACAAAACATCCATTAACCGAATTACACAAAACCAAACATCCAAAAAATCTGCAAAATGTCTGTCAACTGAAACTTGTGTTGAAAAGAAACTTAACTTAAGTACTCAGACTTGAATGCATTTTTTCTTTTGCAGAACTTGCTACACAAGCTGTAATGAGGAGAAGAAACGCACAATTACAATGTAAGAATATAGAACTTTATAAAATAGCTTTTAAATTACCATATGCCACAGATGGCATAGAATCCTGAGAGAAAGTAAGTGTATTCCCTTTTAAATATGTCTTCTACATAATGAGACTAACTACATCAAAATCACAAAAAACATGTCAGGACTCACTAGTATTGACATTGTACTAGCCATCATACTATCACTGACCAAGCAATTCTGTTCAAAAATACCTTACTGTTAAAAAAATCATGCACATTTCAATATTTTGAAAAAGTTTCCCTTCAAAACCAAAGTTAAAAATATAGAAATTTTTAGTTTGACTTGAAAAACATTAATACTGTATATAATTATTAAATGAATAAATCCCTTTAAGGTCTCCTTTAGCCTTTATATGAAAACTTTTAAAAGAATATCTTGTTCCTTCGTTACCCCATACTTTTTAATCTTTCCTTCAACTTCTACAGCAACTATCTTTTACTTGTCTATCAATAATCAGCTAACAAAATAAATATAACTTATCAAATTCTTTCAATTCATTTCTAGATCAATTTGAGGAAACTTAGGGAATCATTAATAGTAATGATTCAGAATTTATTGATGACCTTCAACACCCAACTCAATTCCATTGGCAATCTGTTATGCCAATCACCAGCCATAATAAGTGGAATTTTTAAATTGATTCCTAGAATTGAACATTACCATTAAAGCTAAATGATGGTAACACTTTTCAAATAATTCAAATAGAAAATACAATGCATATTGCTTCCTTATCACCATCATAGCATTTGTCTGGACCTTAGAACTTCTCCACACTTGTAACACTATACCTGTATAGAGAGTGGATCAAATACATTAAATCAAAATGTTCCAATTGATGAGATTTAATGCCTGACTCATTTCACACCCTGTGGTACAGATCTTAACCCTTTAACTCCCAAGATCTCATGAGCAATTCTCCTTACTGTCTGCCATACAGCTCTTGTGATGTTCAGTTAGTTTGGAGAATTTGGTATTGGATCAACTAATAATCCCCTGATCAAGTTTTGTCTTCATTCTCATTACTTGTCTACTTGTATTGCATTGATATTGTAAGGAGAAACTGTGTCTTGGTCACTGGATCATGGGAGTTAAAGGGAACTAACAAAATTCTTTAAAACCCAAAGTGAACTTTTGGTTTAGTGAAAAACCTAACTCAGGGCAGTATATATATGTTATTTGCCGGCTGGGAGGTCCGTATGGTAAAAAAACTGTGACCGAGGTCTTTAAAATACTGCCTGAGGCCGTACGCTGAGGGCAGCATTTTCAAGACCGAGGTCACAGTTTTTCACCATACGGACCGACCCTTAGCCGGTAAATAACTTATTTATTGTTTTTAAACTTGACGAAATTCTTTCCGAAAGAACCCGAATGATTTATGGCCGTAAATACGGCAAGATCTTCCATAAACTGAACAATTTTTGAGTGGGTAAATGGTAGTTAAAATAGAGGTGATGCAAATTTAAGAGAGATGCCTCAGCGAAACATTTTCATTTCCGTAACGATAAAGGTGATTTAAAAGGCTTCCAAACAAACTTTGAAACATTATTTTTACAAGTATCTGTCACAATCTGACACCTGTCAATTAGAGAGCGCGCAAGAAAAAAAAAAGCGTAGGAACATTTGAAAACCAACAGAACTAGTTTGGCAAGGACTGTCACGACAATGTTTTCTTCAAAATCAGTTAATGATCTAACGGAAAGTATTATTCACTCTCATCGACGATTCATTTATGTACGAAGATTTACCTCTGTTCATTAAGTAAACGGCGAGGAAATTAATTGTGAGTAAATTCAATCTTTTTATTTTGAAGTTGTGAGAGTTTGCTCGTTTGTTTGCTGTAATGGCGTGTTTAACTCTGATCTTTCCTTCACAGAAACTAAATTCGAACGGCACACTCCAACGAGACACAAGGGAATCTAATACGGCCTTTTCTCAAAAAATTCCTTCAATTTCTGTTGTGCAATTTAAGGTACAAATGTCCAAATTGAACGGAATTGGAAAGACTCACCAGGAGCGTATATTTGTTGTAGAACTTAAATTAAAACTTCGCTCGCTCTTTCACTATGAACAAATTGCTCGAGAAAATTCAGATATTAAATGAATGAAAGTTCCATCGTTCAGTTTAACTGTAACCAAATACCTCACGTTCCAACTTTCTGGGTACTTTTTGTGAACGATTAAAATTAATTGCAGACGGTTTTTAGGCCGCTTGTCAACCAACGTAATGACACTATTGTTTATACAAATTCATTCTGAAACCGATATTTTTCTGTCAACCAAAGTGATTTGATAGAGAGAAAAGAGAGGATTCATAAGTTATTTATCGGCTTGAGGTAGTGACCGACGTGTTTACTTAAAAATACTGCCCAGCCGGAAAACGAGGTATATTTATGAAAAATGACAACGAAAGTTGGGATGTACTCGGCGACTCACGAAAGCGTTACCGTGGCCCGTGGGCAGAGATAGGAAAATACTGACCGGGTAAAGAACCAATCAGATTGCAAGATTCGTTACCGTGCCCTCTAAAAAAACAATGAAACATCTTAATTGCGTATTTATTTGATCATTTTTCAAAAGATTATACATTAAGATTACAAATTAAATCTAAAAAACAAGTTTCCTCTGTAGGTCTTGTCAACTACAGACATTTAACCCTTTCCTCCCTAAGATCAGTATGAATATTCTCCATACTACTCCCTAGACATTTCCCAGGGTTCTGACAAGGAGAATTTGTTCAACAATCAGGAGCTTCTTTAGTTAGTGATCATTTCCTTTATTCTCATGACCTAAATGTTTGGTTCAAGGATGATGTTGTTAGGAGAAATTAAATGTTAGTCACTCTTAGTGGTTGAAGGGTTAAGGTGGATCACATCATTTTAGAAACAAATTATCTCTCCTATATTTCACAGAACTCACAACAAAACAGTCTTTGTTAATAATTTGTTGGAGGTGTGCAAAACAGTAGGTTTCAACTCATATAGTTTATTATAATTAAATTCAATCACAACTACAATTAGACAAGAAAAGCAATTACCATTGATAGTCAAAACACAAACAAAAATTTGCATTTTACACCTCACACACCTTTGTGAAGTTCCATGCTCACTTTATATATCATGTACTCCTTCTGATGCACTCCTGTTAATGACTTCTTTTCCCACAGTTTGCCACATCAAACGTTGAAAAAGTGTTGACAATATCTGACGCAAATGAAGCTGAAGATAAATAAACAAGTAAGATTCTGCTTCATTTTATTTTCAAATTCTTAACGGTTCCTCTTGTCACTTAACACTAGGTCACACAACGCATGACACTAGTCTTTCATGAATTAATTGCTTGCTTTTTTCGGAGACGTGACCTTGGGATGCCTGTGGTCACACAACAAACTTTTTGCCATTAATCTTGACACACACAAGTCACAAAGAGTTTTTCGAATTGGAAATTTAAATACTTGTTCATTCTGAAAAAGGATCTAGTTGAAACCCATCAAATGAGTCCGACAATTGCTTTAAAAATTTGTATTATTTTAGGTAAAAGGTTTGAGTATCTACGATTTACGCGAAAAACATTGACAGAAACACCAGTGTTAACACAAAATGTAATACACAATTTTTTAAATAACAGCCAAGAATACAAGTTCAGTGGTAATTAACCCTTTGACCCCAAAGAGTGACTGGCATCTAATTTCTCCTTACACTGTCATCCATAAATCACACTGGAAGGTCATGAGAATGATGGAAATGATCACCAACCAAATACAGCTGTAAGCTCTTCATCACTTGATTACTTTCTCTTTCAGCAACAAAAATTGGCTCATGGCGTCAGAAGAAGATAAATACCAAAATAATGTTGGTCCTTGACAGCCATTCACGTTCCAGTTCACTATATTATTTATTATGATGTACCGTAAATAAAACGTTATACATGAGTAAAGTAAAAATTTTGCAATTTTTTGCGAGTCAAAGCTTGCCAAAAAATTTTGCACTTTAGAAATTTGCAGCAGTCACATTACAGTAATAAATCCAAAGATTTATTAATCAAGAGATGGTTCGCTTACAGTTTGCAACTGTTGAGTCAGGGATACACATATGAGGTTGCTAAGCTCAAAAGAAGCGTAAAAGTCGCACAAGGCAATAGCCAAGTGCGGTTCTAGCTTCTTGAGTGTTTCAATCATTGAGAGTTTCAAAAGTCTTTCGATTCGTGAAGGGAAAAAAATGCAAAACAAGCTTACGTCAGCATGCTACACACAGGCAAATGAATTGAGCAAATTGACCAATCATAGCGTAGGGTTTTGTGAAGCTATGCTATGAAAAGATCTCGTGCGAATCAGTACCGCGCAGGAACGGTTTTTCCTTTCAAGATTGGCAAAAAATTGGGAACGTGCAAAAGAGTTAGCAACTTTTTCAAATTGGGGGTTATACCCATTCTATCTTTGCTGATTTTTTTACTTAAACAAACAAACAAAGGTGTAGTGCGATCTGGCCGTAATACTAAGTACTTTAAATTTCCTTTTGTGTTACTTTATGTTCAACTATATAACTTTAAAATGATTGCAATGATAACAATGCCCGTCGTATGTTTCGGCCATTCGCTGCAACAAATCGGCTGCGCAGTACGGTAGTCCTCCCTCCCCTCCTCGTTACTAGGGGACTAGTGTTCACCAATATTCCCCCAGCAACAAGCCGGTCTAGCACTACCAATTGCCTTGTCAGGTGACACATTTTTGCCAATATAACTCCATGTAAATTGGTTTTAGTGTCTCATGCCCTCTGCCTGATAAAATCGAATCATTTCAACACAAATCATTCACTTAAAACGACGAATACAATCTAAATAGAGACGTTACATTCTCTAATTTGCAAGTCTTTAAGAAGAAAACACCACGTATAAGGGCCCAGTTGCACTAGGCAAATTAAGTTCATTTTACAGAAAAATCGGTCATCTCTTTTGTGAGACAAGAGCGCTCGGTAATTTTAAATCCTACCAAATATCAGTCTCGAAAGTCATTGTTCTCATGCTTCGAAGCAGGACAAATTTTTCTCAAGCGTGAAATCTGATAGATTTTTCAATTTACAAGCCAGAACATCAAATAAAGAGCGTGTAAATTTTACTTGCTGAACGCGGCTACCTTTGAGAAAAGTACGTCGTTAAAGTTTAGTTGTTCCGTGCGTGAAGCTTTCGTGCCCACCGAAGAGCGCGGTGAAATAAGCGTCGAAGACCTCTCCGATCTAAACAATTTATGACCTAGGTATCTTTCGATGGTGAATACAAAAAAAATTTAAAAAATACAGACGAAGGAAACGTAGCCATCGTAAAGAATAAGATACCCAAGTACGTTGTGGTCTATGAATCATATACAGAAAAGCATTTTATATATTTATCCCATATTACCGATGAGTCAAATATTCTTAGCTGCTACCACCACTTCTATCGAGAATCTGCACGCAAAGACGACTTCTATCGAGAGCTTCAAAAGCGGATCTGAAGAAAACAAAAAGCAGCGCAGTTCTGCGCTTAGCTACCGCCTGAGGATTATGCCCTTCAGATTGGTTCTTCTCGAATTTCAAGTAGAAAATGACATTTTCGTCATCGCAGTGGTTCACATATGAATAATATATCGTCTATATCAACGACTAGAGCCAAGAAAACCTACGCGAGTCGCAGAATCAAGACTTAAAGTGTCGTTTTTCTAGGAACGGCACTCCCAATAGCAGCAGAAATTTCATATTTAGCAAAGAAAATAACACCTAACTCTCGAAAATGAAGTTTCTAAATCTCAAGCCTTACGGCGAATCTTTACCTCCGTTACAGAACCCGTTGGTCCTACAGTTCATTTCGATCACAATCTGCACTTTGTCTGCTTTGAATGTGAAACCTCGTGTAGCCTCCTCATTTCCATTTAGACAGTACGCTTGTCCCAATTTCAACCTGGACACAACCGACTGGCACCTGTTACAGATACATGTCAAGTGCTTTCCTCACCCAGGAAAAGAGCCTCTCACGAAGTGCTTCAACTTCATCACCAGCTGAACAAAATCGTTGAAATTCTTGCCATACAGCAAAAGAAAAATTCTCGTACCCAATCTCAAGTCTCTGTTTTCGATGGTGACCGTCTCAAGTATGAACCCTATCAAACAACTTTCAGGTTCCGTGTTTCGCGAGAAGTCCACGCCTCACGAGAAGATCACGCGTATTCAAAGATACAATAGAGTAGTTTCTAACTTAGATTTCTCTCACTCAAGAAAGGAGAAGTTCATACGTAAATCACGCTTGAAGTCGCATCCAATGCTCTTTAAGTAACCCAGTAACAAATTTACGTGTTACTCATCAATTTCATTCTTTTTTTTTTCTTTCGTTCCTTGAATTCTAAACTTTTATGATTGTAAATTTCCGTTTCAATTTATCTACTTCTTCGATCATTTGACACTCGCCGCCAATTAAAGCGCGTGTAAATTTTACTTTGTGCACTTTTGTTTGAAAAGACTATACAGTTATGTCAATGTTTTTCATTCTAAATATAAAAGACCCGGAAAAAAGAAAAATGAGAATACAAATGACATGCTCAGAAATTTCAATTCGCTCTTACTTGTTACACTTATCATAATTTTACGTTCCAGTGTTACTAGTGTCACGCGCAGGCACCAACATAGGCCCTCCTGTAATTCGTGCTTGACTTTCGTATATGTAACCAGTGCAGAGCATCACATCGTGCACGAATCCCACGCTTATATTCTAATTTAAAAAAAAAGGTGTTATATTTCTTGACCACAGCCATCGATCTCACCTTAAATGGATCTTGTTCTTTCTCATTTACAGCACTTGCTTAATACTCACACAATTTTCGGACTGCCGGACCCTGTTTCTCACACTTTTGATCATGCCAATGTAACTCTCAATCTTTTAAGTGACTCACAACAAGAGCTCAAAGTACCGGACAATTTGATGCGACGAAATTAGCTTTTGAGTTGACAAAACGACAAAATTCGTTCGTTTTTTTGTTCTTGAACGGTCTAGTTTATGAAGGCCCGTTCTGGTTCCTTTAATTTAAATCATTATTGTTTTTTTTTTAAGTTATTCTTATTTCTTTTTAACTTACACTGCGAATTATTTTTCACCTGATTATGAATTATTTTTTACAAGTAGCACTTCAACGGGTAATTGTTTCCTTTTTTTCTTTGCTCTGGCACTGAGAATTATCTTTCGCGGTGTAGAGATTTATTCTTTATGGTTTTATGAATTAATTTTCAACATGTTGCGAATTCATTTTTGGTCTTACGATACATTGCGTGCCTGGCCCAAGTGTTGACTTCGCCACGGCGAAACACTGTCAGAGAAAGAAACGAAAGGGGTTTTAACCATTTTCTTACAAAATTTGGAAGGATTAGTCAGGCTAAGCTCACGTGATGAGGTTTTCTGAACCGAGGATTTAATCGAAGGGACTACACTGCGGCTAAAAGACCCGTAGACAAGTTTAAATCTTATTGTGGATAACATGGCTTCCTAAATGGACTATAGCCTAACAAAGCACGTACATCGTGTGAAGAGCTGTGCGCAATCTCTTTTAAGAATTTTTTTAAATTGAGTTTAACAACTGCATATGCTTCATTTTATTCAAGCCTGAACTAAGCCCTTACATCGTGTGAAGAGCTGTGTGCAATCTCTTCAAATACCTTTTTTTATATTGTTAAACAACTGCATCTGCTTCATTTTATTCACAACCAAGTCCAAGAGCAGACTGCGAAGAACCCAGAAGGAACAAATGGAATATTTGCCTTCTATACATTTTTCATGGGAAAAAAATTGTACAGCTGCTTCACATAAATGCATGTATCTACGGTTCAAAGAAGACGAAGGACATTTAGAGTATGTGACGATTTGAAAAATATTCAGACGTAAGTGAAAACGAGTTATATCAGATCTACAAAGAAACAATAACAGCTGATACGGATGTCAGTAATGGTGGATTTCTTACACCAAATTTTTTTTAGGAGAGGATTTATTGGAGTGTTGAGCAGTAGGGGATTGCGTGTTCACCGCTGGAGAGTAAGCAACTGTTTACAACGCTTACACCCCATAGGGGCAGCTTTAAGGTGGCAGTACGATGGGAATTCATAGTCGAAAGTACAGTGTTCCTACACCCAATTCACTGCGGCATTTTGACGCGGCTCACATGCTAATCAGATGAAAACTGATAGTCCATGTTTGTAAAGAAGGATTTTCATGTTCGGTTACTCTCTGCAAGTGCTGTGACAATAACAGGGCTGAAAGTGTATTGAGACTCTTTGAGGAGGGCACAAATACCATTGGTTTGCCATCAAGAGCACTTGCGTGAACCAAACGTTCCAGCGCTCGTTCATCTCTGCAATGTGTAGATTAGTGAACAACAACCAAGTGTATATATGCGTACATAATTCTATAGATTCTTAGCTTAGTTTTTTATCAATTCCCTTCAAACATGTACTAGAGTAATTTTAAACAATTTCTGTATTTATTGTAAAATATTAAGCAGTTCAGCCCTTTGGCTGTAATATGATATTTCAATAAACTATCTATCTATCTATCCATTTGATAATTTCTTGTGTAGTGTGTACTGATCATACCCATACTAAGAGTTGATACTTATAAAGTAAACTAAAGAAGAAAAGCATATAGAACACAATGGAGGTACATGAATAAAGTCATACCTGCACTTAGACCTGTATCTTTCTGAGATTTATCTCTTCACCACTTATGCCTGCTCTTTATTCAGGTGAGTCAAGCTGAGCTTATTGTGCAAAGTTTGTGCAGTTGCTTGTCCAATCTGATGTTCTGATGTTCATACAGGACATCATAAGTGTAAAAAGTATACTTTATTAATAACTGATGAGGTTCTTTTAATTTCTAAAATTTTTTTTTACTTATAAAGATTCTTGCTCTATTTAGTTAGATTTATATCAAAATGTCAGCTGTAGGTTTACAAACAAACCGCGATTTAAGATTTTAATAAAGAAAGAACGTAAAGAATGGTTTAAATATCTAAATATATATCCTTACGAAGTTAAGAGCCCACGACTGTAAGTGTCGAGAATCGCTGGCCAGGCTAAAAAAATCGAAAGTTCTGCTAATTTGCCTGGAAAACCCTTTTAGGGAGATATATTAAAAAAAAATATCTCAAAGTTTGAAAAATCAAATGTGTCCGAGAAAATGGGGAAAAACGAAAATTTGGTTTTTTACCTTATTAATTATGCAAAAAATACAGTAAAATTGACCAACTTTAGTGTGCTAGTACTGAAGGAGGATGTTTCGTAAGAAATCGGGGATGTTTTTACTTCAAAATGTAATTCATTTGATTATTATTTGTGGCGCTTTTAGGAGCTTTGGTTTAATTTTGAAATTCACATGATTTTTTTAACAAAGTACTCTCAAACACTTGTTGCAAAAAGCGAAAAATTGAGCGACTTCAAGCCTTCAAAACGTGTCTTGGTATGTGAGAAATCATGTCAAACTGCATGCTGGCACAAAGTTTGGTCCTTATACAAAAATAATATGAAATAAAAAATTTGGGTAATTCAGAAAAGTGCCGGCAAAATAAAAGAGTTTGCGACGCATTGTGGCTAAGGTCAGGAATTTGCATGATGCAAATCAGCTGTAGAAATCGTACTTGAGAACTACGAAGTAAACAAGATAGTTAAAGATGGTCAAAAAATTCTTTGATATGGAAATGATATGAAATTATACAATAAAAAATCCGTAGACATTGCTGAAGAGGGCTGTAAATTGATGTATAGATACGAATTTTTCTGTTAATTTGAATTGCAAAAGACTCTATTATTGTTGACTCGCTATTTCAACGATCCAAACGTGGCTGACTTTGTCGAATTGAAAGACTGTACTAGGGACGTTACAGCTCACTGGAAGAGTTATAACATTTTGACGGATGTTAAAAGCATCAACAACGAAAGGAAATTATTACTTACACGGGCAGGTTAGTAAAGATCGTTTTGATTTACAATTTTCGACTGCAAAATAAATGCATTTGGACTATTAATTTCTACAGAATTAATTTACTAATTAAGTTTTCTTTACCAGGGATTTTCATCGCACAGTAATGTCAGATACATATGACGCCGGTATGACCTAAACACAGAGACACGTACGGTACTCGCTGGCGAACAGGCAAGACTAGATGTTGCGTTCCAGCAGAAGTAGCGGGTCACAAGTCGACAACCTGTCGAGGTGATCATGAAATTGACAGAAAAAAATCTTGGTTCGTTTTCAAAGAAACTGGAATGCTCGTCCCAGTTGGGTCGCGTAAGTGCAGTCAAATCGTACACTGCTTTAGTAGGAGGAGAAATATGTAAATCTAATACACTCTTATTGTTTTGACACTCTTTTGACAAATAAAACGGACGCAATGTGCCCAAGAGGATGAGGAACGCCAACAAATGGCCAATATCGCAGACAATTAAGTCAGTGGTCTCTGTTCTTGCCTAAAGTATCGTTGGAAATTCTCCTTCGGAGCAAAATAGCCGACCGAAGAGTCATAGGGGTGGAACAGGGGGTCTCCTGCCGCGTTCCGTACGGGTATCTTGCATTCCCGGCTTCCGCCCCTTTTTTCTTGGCTTCCTTCCTTTATCCATTCTTCGATTGCCAAATATTTAAAAGCATTGTTACGTGATTTCAACAAATTTCTCCCGCTTCCCACCATTTTCTAACGCCCTCTTTCTGCCCTTTCCTCTCCCGCCACCTATTCTCCCGGGCGCTCACCCCGAGGTATCCCCTTGTAGGTTACGCTAAAGAACGAGTGAGCGTTAATGAGTAAGAAGGACTAAGAATAACACCATTTCTATCACCATGCAAATTTATCCTTGCCTAACTCTGTGTTTCTTTGATCCGTAGCTATTTGCAGGTAATGCAGGGATCATCTGGGTAAAATGATGGTGTCTACTTCTGCGGACTCAACAGAAACTGCCTTATCTTTGCCAACAGTTGTTGTTGAACCCGTGTCCGTACATAAAAGACAGGAAACGTTTTCATTGGTAATTGTCGTTTAAACAGATAGGCAGTCTATAGGTCTAATCGGTATCTTGTGTTAATTTGCGATCATTTAATTACTTTTCATATTTTTCCCTCCTCTAGGAAGCCGAGGCAAATAGTACAGAATATATGCGTGAGAATGTAGAACACTTTTCCATTGACGACAGCTACATTTTTGGGTCATCCGAAAACACAAGCACAACTAGCTCCGGTGAAGTGGTTCTTCGTGCCAACAAACCTTTATAGCGGATAGAGCAAAACGAAGGTACATACAACACACTAGAGATATCCTTGTCGCAGCGTTCGATCGGCACTCCAAGTTTCAAGGGCCGTCAATGATGAGCTTGGTGCAGAGGGTATAACGCTCCCATTCCAACGTCTTTACCTTGAGGCCATAGCAGAAACGTACAAAAATGTTGGCAGCTGGGACACGCGGAGACAAATCCTCTCAATTATGACTGCCACTGCAAGTTTTTCTACCAAACGAGAATTTATTCCCGGTCTGTCACAGTATAGATACACTGTGGCGAACTTACATCGCCTTCAACATGGAGTAGCGACGCCCGTTCCTGTACAGCCTTCAGCGAGGATACGGATAGACGAGGCCCAACTTGACCATTTTTTGCAGTTCATAACAAGCCCACATATTTTTCAAGATATGCCTTTTGGTCTAAAGAATTTACGCCTGTCCAAATGTAACGGTAACGTATTGGAAGTACCAAATGTGATTCGGTGTCTAATACCAGAGCGAATTGCTGTTCAATATGAGCAGTATTGCAAAGAAGTCGAGTTTACCCCTTTCAATAAAAGAACACCACTGTGTGTATTAGCTGCTTGTGGCACGACGGTTAGAAAGAGCTTCCAGGGACTGGACTATTTTGCAGCCGATGGAGCCTCTGCATTTGACAAGATGATTTCACTCCTAAATCAACCAAAAAGGCCTGGTTGAAGATACCACGGTAGGAAGATGGCAGGAAATGCTCAAGAACTCAAAACTTTACCTAAAGGCGGACTTCAAGATAAGATATTACCCAAAGAAATAATAGTCCAGTTTCGGGTTTGCTATGACCGCTGAATGAAAGAAGTGAAGAAGCCTTTTTTACAGGCTTAGCCTCCATCCGAAATTCCCAACGAGAAGAAGACCTGTTTGTTACTCTATCTATTGTGTATTTTTAAATTTAAAACACTTACTTGCCGGAATCTGTGAATATTCACTTTATGTGGAGGCTAACCTTTTATGAATGCGTCGGTAATGTCTGTATTGAGCGGTAACTTTAAATTCGAAAATGGAATATTGACAGGGTTTTTTGAAGTTCATTAAGTCTTTCATTAACTTTTTTTTTCTCCCTTTTATTGATTTCAGGGTGGGCTTTAACATCGCCTACATTTGTGATTTTCTCTACCCCAGCCCTAATTATCCATGCTACTTTTATAACTTTAGACTGCGAGAAATCTCTTGTTTTTCTTTGCCAAGTTACTGCACGCGAAAATCAAGCAAGCGAGCGGCGAAGCCGCGAGCTGCGATAAACGATAACGTCGTGGTTTGCAATCGCGCTGACTGAGATAAGAACTGGACAGATGAGAAAATGCAGACTGCAAGCACTCTATTATAACTTAGAAGCGTCAAGTCTTTCAAAAATTACAACTAATAGCAACAATTAGATTACATATTAGAAATGGGGGGTGGGGCGAGTGATTTAAGTTTTTGTTATTCTGCGTTTACATACTGAGAAATGATGGTATATCAATTGGTGCACGTTGATGATGAGGCTACCATAGCAGATCATGGTATGTCATATGCTTTGAGTGATCCGAGTGACAGCTGTTTTCAGCAGAAGCGCCAACATACCCATGGGGACCACCGTTTTCAATGTGAAGAGCTTGGTACTTTTCTAGATGAGATTCAAGTGGCTGTTGAGGAAGCTTCTTTTCACACGAAAAATGATCATGACGAAGCCACATACTTGGTAAAGCACAGCAGGGACATAATTCATCCCTGGAAGGCTCACCAGCTCCGTACAGTGAGGCAAGACCGGTCTAGATTAAAGATTCTCAGAGAGCTAGATAGTGGTTCAGTCTTTATTACCCAGGACTGGGCCATGAAATTTCTACCGCGCAAGTACCGTGAATCTCAGTCAGACTGGTTTGGTAAGCGCAGCATCTCTTGATCTATATGCGTTGTCGTGCGCCGCCAAGCTGACCAGTTTGAGTCACAAGGATTTGTACATATTATCCAGAACTGCACCCAAGGAAGTTCCGCTGTGGTCTCCATTATGGCGCATATCCTTAGAACTTCGAAATCAGAGCACCCAGAAATCAATCAAGCATTTTTTCGTCAAGACAACGCAGGGTGCTACCATAGCACTTATACTATATTGTCAGTGCCAACAATAGAATAAGAAGCAGGAATTCGCGTTTCTGTGATAGCCTTCTCAGATCCCCTGGGCGGAAAAGGGCCTGCTGATCGTATGGCTGCAACAATTAAAGGACACATAACACGATTCATAAACGAGGAGAACAATGTTACCAATGCGAAGGAAATGGGAAACACGATTCTATCCCATGGGGTCTACCTGGGATCCGTGTAGTGATGTTAGACAGTCTCGGGGAACTCGAAACTGCTCTCCCAACTCGACAGAAGATTAGTGGCATCAGTAAATAGAACAACTTCAGATTTTATCCCGGTGGAATGAGGGTGTGGCAGGCATTTGATATAGGCCCCGGCAAATGCATTTCTTTGGAAGGAACAAATGGTGAACCTTACGTTATATTCTCTATGCAGTTTCTAGCTATAATGTAGCATGATCTTTAGTTTTGAGACTGAAAAATTCAGCAAGGGAAAGCTGGAAATCAAGATCACTTGAAAACATCAAACCTGGCACCAGTTTTTGTTCTAAAAATTTATTTCAAGTTTTTTTTTATTTAGAACGCTATACTAGAAAAAAAAAAAACTTCTACTTCATTTAGGTAACAGTCCACAAGCTGCACCTAACGCTATTTTCGCAATGTGAAACCAACGAAATCTCGCTCTGGATAATGTTTAGGTGTGTTTGGTTTTATCTATCATGTTATTATTTTCCACAAAACGCCATTACCAAAATATTTCGGTTACTTTACCCTCGGAGAATTTAAAGAGATCGCCCTAAGGAGAAAACTAAAAAGAGCCTACTAAAACTTCCACAACGGATCACGCAGAAGAAGAGGACTATGGCCGTGAAGCGAAAGACCATGATCAAGTGTTTCAATGTCCAAAAGAGGGCCGCACGCGTAGTTTCCAACGGCACTCTTCTCTAGAAAAGCATCTCGCGTTCGGAACATGCGCAAAGACGATTGAAAGGGAGACACTTCTTGATGAAGCGAAGGTTAAATATGCTGCAAGACTCGAGGAAGGTTCAAGTTCCGTGCAAACTATTCCTCTACCTCCTGAAACGTGTCCTCGTAGCAGTGGGTGTGTAACACCGCCTGAAGGCTTCGCTTTAAAAGACGTAAAGAAAGCTTACTGGTTTAACAAAAAGCAACGAGAGTATCTGACTGTTAGATTTACCATCAGACAAGGAAGCGGCAGGAGGGTCTACGCGAAAATTGTTGCAACAGAAATGAGAAGAGCAAAGGGATTGAACGGGGAGCGCTTGCTCGGTGTCCCTGAGATTTTGACAACTCAACAAGTAGCTTCATTTTTTTCCAGAATGGCAGCAAAAGTGAAACAGCAGCAGCCCCCTGCGCACAAACTGTAACTGAGCAAGATCTGGTTGCTATGGAGGAAGAATTTTATTTGTCAAATGTTAAGGAGTCTATTTTTGAGCAGTTAAATGTAACTCATCCTATTCATTACCAACAGTACAACATCTGTTCCATGGTCGAGAATAACACACTCAAAAACCTCAAACTTACAATCTTAAAACTCCTTTGCGAGAGTTTCAATCTTGCATTACCACCTGGGGTTGTTCAGAGAAAAAGAAAAAAAACTTACATCGCTCTGCTCGAAGACCTTATTAGATGCTGCTCTTGCAGTGCAGTTTAAAAGGCAAATGGCAAAAGGCTGCTTCAAAAATTGAGTTTTCTATGAACGTTGATATAGAACGGGGGCCGTGTAGCATATTTTGGATCGGAGGAGCTATTGTAGTTCCCGCGTAGTGTGAGCTCATTGGCACCAACTTATATATGAGGGTCCTGGCGCCTCCCCTGGCAAATCTTGAAATCTTGAGCTTCTGAAATCACCGGAAACACGTTTTAATCCTAAGAAAAATTTGTCAATTTTTTTACCACAAAGATTAAAATAAATAATAATGATAATAATAAATTGTTCTTGGTGGGGCTACAGCCCATTCAACCCCATAGCTCCACGGTCCCCGTATTAAAGGCGCAAACCGGAAACGAAGAAGTCCCCTTCGAACCGCACTTGGCAGTCAGCCTGGAGTCAGATAGGATCAGACCGGCTAGATATTGTTTGATATAGACTCATAAAAGGATTTACACAAGTAATGCAAAACGATATATATAGGACTGGATGCTTTAGAATGGAGTTTTTACGAAAAAGGATCGTGTCCGCTTTACTCAGCATTTTCACCTTTGATCCAACGTGACAACTGTCACGCAATTGAAACATTTTGCTTTTCGTCAAGACAGTTACGAGAAATGAAACAAAAAACTCATTGGCTTAAAGACGAATTAAACACTATTAAATACTGGTCATTATTCTTGTAATTTTTATGTTGTAGCCGTCAAAAGAGCCCTTCCTACACCAGAACCGTTAGGCGGTACGATTTCTACAACTAACAATCAGGAGCTCATGGTCCCGTCTGCTCTCGATCGAGACATATTCAGTACTGCTATTCATCAAACCTCGCAGGGACTCGATAAATAAAAACCACTTACTTCCCGAGCCAGTTCTTTTGTCATTGATCATTGACCTAGGTCGCCATACAGTTCTTCAAAATCCGTCGTTCTCTATCCCAAAGACTCGCCAATTACAGGAAAGTGCATAAATAAAGTCAACTGCTCTCGATCGAATTGACTACTACAGAGTTCGAAGCGTCCTAATATCCTGTAAACTTGCCATTTCCTCCCATCAAAAAACTTCCCAACGTGCCAGAATATCCCTTATTTTCCATGTTAAGTAAGTGACGGGACGCCAAGTTGAAAACTATGACTGAAATAGTTAAACACGAGCAACGCTGATCTTCGAATCGTCGGCCATATTTGTTTATGCTCTTGGAGGGAAATAAATTAGTTGTCAGGTCCTTTTCGGAATAAAAATATGCCAGGCATTGAATGCAAATTCAGTAGTCTTAGCGCGAAAATTAAATTAAAGCAAATCAAAATTCTGACATCATGTCATCGCTCTGCCTCGAAAAATCCCAAAGATTTACTTGCAGGTCTTCTTTTCTTTTTCTTTTCATCAAATAGAAGATCTGCGGTGCTCAAATTGTATAAGTCATGGTACGAAACACTCTTCTTTGCAGATCGAGCCGTGATCGCCGCCGTGTTGAATTCTCGTGATATTCTATTGTTCCGGAGTGTAATACGATATACCGCTGATAATTGTTAGCGGGCTCGAAATGTCCTTGATTTCTGGCGATGTTGCAACAAGTGTTTGACAGCACTTTGTCAAAATTAAACCAAAGCTCCTTAAAATGCGACAAATAAAAATCAAATGAATTATATTTTGAAATAAAAACACCCCCTATTTCTTACGAATCATCCTCCTTCACTACTAGCACACTAAAGTTGGTCAATTTTACTGGATTTTTTGCATAATTAATAAGGTAAAAAACCAAATTTTCGTTTTTCCCCATTTTCTCGGACACATTTGAATTTTCAAACTTTGAAATAATTTTTTTGAACATATCTCCCTAAAAGGGTTTTCCAGGCAAATTATCAGAACTTACGATTTTTTTAGCCTGGCCAGCGATTCTCGATATTTACAGTCACGGCCTCTTCAAAACGTTTCCGTTTCATCTGAATAACAAAATAAACATGGCAATTGTCGGGAAAGTCCCGACTTTCTTTCATTGGTTTTGTCTTTTCACTTTCAAAAGCATGCGCTACGAAGTCAACAACTTGGTAAGTACGAGTAGAAATGTTTAATACGGGGGTACACAGCTTTCTATATCTACAAATAAATTTGTAACAGAAGACTTTTATTTTAAGTAACTTTGCATGAGTAACGTTTTAATGGAAAAGCCTCAAATAAATGCTGTTTTGTCAATGTGTATGTCCTGTGCCTATCCAGTCATGTGATGTTATGCAAAATCGCAACCATGAATAACACACATGTTAGGATATCCAAACACGTGTGTTTGGAAAACATTAACAGCCCACATTACAACATTAACAGCCCACTTATCTTTGTACTGAGTACTTTTACGCTTTGAACGTTCGAGCAAAGAAACTTCCTCTTTGCAACTTTTCGGCGGTCGAAACCACTAAAAGTACTCAGTACAAAAATAAGTGGGCTGTTGATGTTTTTCAAACACATGTGTAATTGTCGGGAAAGTCCCGACTTTCCTTCATTGTTTTTGTCTTTTCACTTTCAAAAGCATCCGCCACGAGGTCATCACCTCGGTAAGTACGAGTAGAAATGTTCAATACAGGGGTATACAGCTTTCTATACCTACAAAAAAATTAGTCACAGAAAAAGCCACGAAGTCTACATCTTGGTGAGTACGATTAATAATCTTTCATATCACACAGCTTTCCATCGCTCAAATGACTGAGTAACTCAAGAGAAATAATGCTTTTTTGGGAAGACCAAGCTATTTCGATCTTTATGTTTGCGCTCTGTAGTTACTTATCATTCGAATAACACGCGGCGAAAGAATTGCCAATGTAGTGATATACATTTAGAGCACCTTTTTCAAACCTTTGTGGCATTATATCCTCGTTCTTCATTCCTGCACTATGTAGTTATGTCACGTTACGAAAGAAATTCGTTCCAAAACGACTTTTATACCTTTGTGGCCTTTCACCCTCAACTCTATCCTCCTCAGTTAAGATTTCAAACCATCGCTCAATTTGAGGAAATGACGATCCAAAAAATAATATCAGACCTATCTAAATTATGACTGTCTATCCATGATATCATAAGATATTCGTTGTGATTCATTACGTGGTTTTTCAGTAGTAAGTAACCGTCAGGTTTCCCCAGATTTATATTGGTTCGACTGCGTTGTTACGGTGTTCCATGAATCCGCGTAAAATTCGTTGAAAGTTTGAAGATATTGTTCGTGCTATTCGTATTATGCCTGACTAAGGTAATATGTAACAATTAATCGCCGAAGGCGAAGTGAATTTTGCTTAATAATCCTGGAGACGAAGTCAAGGGGATTATTGTCCTATATGCGTGTATGAATTAAGCGTGGGGTAAATATTTGTTTAAGCAGAATTGCATGCTTAGCCGCGGGTGCTTTCAATTTCTTTGTGAATTCGTTCGGTTTGATTTGGAACTATTCTGTCCCAATTGTTTTGTTGAATCTTATCGAGATATTTAGCCAATCTCCCCTTGAATTGAACAAGTTTGTTTATTTCATTCAATCAGCAAAAACTTCATATCCCTCTTTTGAACAGTGATACGCCAAACTTAATGGCATCTTTTGCATTCTTCGGAATTGCATTTCCTTCGCTGCCCTGAGTGAAAAAGAGGGAGCCCAATACCTATCGGAGACTCACAGGATTCGTGTCATTCCTTCTTTGACGACACTCAGGATCAATCAAGGTTGATTGGCTGCTGCCATTGCCATGTGCAAGAAAGGAAGCGGATGTGGTCGGACGATTGGTAGGTGTTCCGCCTCTTGTAGACGAGAAAGCAACGAAACAGGCGGTACTTGAGTGGATAAGTTCAGTGAGCCTGATACATATTGCTGCCTATGGTAACGCCGAAAGGGGAGAAATTGCCCTTTCCCCATTCCTACTCCCAACAGTCGAAACACCATCCCACCACAGGAAGCTTACATGTTGACAATGGCCGATGTCTCACAAGTGAGAGTCAGAGCCAAACTGGTGGTACTTAGCTGCTGTCACAGTGGAAGTGGAGACATAAGAGCCGAGGGAGTTATAGGAATTGCCCGCGCGTTCTTAGGATCCGGAGCTCGCTCGGTGTTGGTTGCGCTGTGGGCCATTTCAGACTCAGCAACAGAGCAGCTGATGAATCGGTTCTACGAACACCTTGTTGAAGGAGAAAGTGCCAGTAAATCCCTTCATCAGGCTATGAAGTGGATGAGAAAAAACGGCTTGACTAACGTGTCTGAGTAGGCTTCGTTTACGCTGATTGGAGATGATGTGAGGCTCGAGTTTGACAAGCAAAGGTAAGACTCAGTCCGAAAAGATATTTCTAAATTTGAAGTTAAATTGGATGCGAAGGTGGCTATGGTTTACTGGTTCCTGTCTGTGGGCGGTGATCCTTTGTTACCTTGAGCATCAAGGCTACTATGACATCTATATCTATCTACCATCTATCTATCTATATCTATCTATCTATCTATTTATCTATCTATCTATCTATCTATATATATGCAGTTAGTTATATATATATATATATATAAATGAATGTGGAGGTAGAGTCTTCCTTAGCATTAAGTGCTCAATGCTGTGGTAGCAGAGCTAAGTATTCATAAGTAAAGGAATTAAAGAGGACGCATCGATTCTCTGTGACTCTGAGTTTCGCGCCTAAGCGCTCGTCAGACAGAACTTTATTCAATGAAGAACATACCTCCTTGTAGACAAATTAGATAAGAAGCTAATTAATTCACTAGTGTGATGATCTAATCTACATGTGAAATAAAGATTCTATAGAGCTATTGTTGGCGGCTTGTGAAATTTGCTAAGCAAAACTTATTCTCGTGGCGGCATTTAGAAATGAGTTCTGTTCTTTTGTTTAATTAAGACGGCTTCTTAGCTCTAACTAAATAAAGTTTTTCTGTGAGGCACAAGTGACACCGCTTGCTTTTGTTGCTGTAGACCGGGGCGATCGCTAAAATACTCCAGTTAATTGTAAAATTGGTGTTGTTGTCTTTGAGCGTCCAGATATGCTTTGATAGTTCCGTGCTGTTTGAATAGTTTCTGTTCCGAAAAGTTGTTGCGTGTAACGTTGTTTAAAAGTTCCTTCAGTTAGTCCACAGTAATTCTTTCCGGTTGTGTCATTTTCTGTTGTTACGTTGGCGTTGTAGACGACGCTTGAAGTGAGGCAGTTGTTTTTCAGAGGGCCGTGGTTTTTTTTTCTGCGGTTACAGTTGTTTTATGTGGAGGGTGTCTTGCTTGTCTCGAGGATTTTTCTGTTGTGTTTCTTAATTATGGTTTGTAGGTTGTCTGTGCAGCTATAACTAACTTTTATGTTGTTTTTGTTGAAAGTCTTGGTGTACCTGTGGCTTTCGGAAAATGTTTACTGACGAGGTTCAGAAACTCTCTGCCGATATTTGTTTGTACGTTCATGCTGTAGGGCGGATTAAACCAAATTATGTTTCTTTGTCTGTTCTTGCGGCTGTTCTGTACGGTGTGAGTTACAGGTTTCTTGTGTTAAGTGTAGGTTAATTTTTCGTCGTTTCCACATATCATATATAATTATATATCCATATATAATTATACATATATATATGAAGAGTTGCTACAGACGTTCTCTGGAGAAAACATAGAATCGCGAAGCTGCCTCTCTGTCAATCAGACACAGGTGTTAGCCATTTATATTTTTACATATTGTGCTTGGTATAATTGTGTTTGCTTTGTGTCTAAAATATTAGTTGAGTTAGTAATAACCGTTGTTTTTCACCTTTTGATACATATCAAACTCATGGGGTACAAATAGTCTTAACATGAATGTAGTGACCACGCCCACTTCAACACCCCACTCAAATCGAGTGTAATTTTCGAATGTTTTACCATCGTGCGGATTCTCTACGGAAAAAGCACTCAATGTACCTCTGAAATATTAAACTATAATATTGTGGCTTTCTATTTCGCTAATTTTCTAACTTGAAGGTAAAGTTTTTCCCTCGTCATTTTTACCTTTTCTCCGAGCGGTTGCGTGAAATTAACAAGGCGTTTTTGATCAAAACACGACCGAGCGAAGGGTCTCAGGCGATATCTCTTTTACGCAGGCGCAAATTAAAAATGTACCGCCAGAATCA
Source organism: Pocillopora verrucosa (assembly GCF_036669915.1). Taxonomy (NCBI): domain Eukaryota; kingdom Metazoa; phylum Cnidaria; class Anthozoa; order Scleractinia; family Pocilloporidae; genus Pocillopora; species Pocillopora verrucosa. The sequence goes on along the minus strand of NC_089313.1, from coordinate 6,781,704 downwards.
AAAAGAGGAACAAATTTCCTTTGCTTTGATATGTAAAGTGTCGAACAAAAAGCAGATTTACCTTCGTCAAATGGCGTTTCAAAACAGCTGTATCTTCCTCCTTTTGATTTTTCCTGTTTTGTAAGCGTGAAAGCAGTAGGAGAGGGATCGGGAAACTCAGAAAGCGCTTCGGGAATTAATCTGCCACCGTTTACTTACAAGATAAACAAGTAAGATTTGTGAAGTTCGTTGAAGTATGAAGTCTAAATAAATGCCTTTTTAAAGCTTGTTTGCTGGATTTTTCGTAAACTTCCCTGATTAATTTTTCGTTTCAGCTTACTAGTCTATACTATTTCAAAGCAATGTCAACACGAAGACGGAGAACCATGAGTCGGTCCTTTCAACAATCGTAAACAAAGTGTTTGAGCAATCAGGTATACGAGGTGTAATCAATAGCCGCATATAAGAAGTCTTCAGAAAGAAAGTATTCTGCCTTCAGAAAGCCGTCAAGAAAGCTAATAATCGTGGCGGAAGGCAATTAAACGGGCCCTCGGTATCGATTTAATATCATATCGATCTCAATATCATACAGTTTTGTATCTTTCTTCCGTGGATTCGCCTTTCTAACGAGGGTGTTGTTGAGAATTCATTGCAAAATCGCTTTGTGTTTTTTAATTTCCCTCTTTGACCTGTCCGCCATTTTGAAAATTCGTAACGGAGAGCATGCGCATTACCTGAGGTTAGTGGTTGCGTACACCTGGAACCGAGAAAAACAAATGTTCGTCGCACTGGGGAAAGAGTTTGATATGAAAAGGAGACCCCGACAGGGTGAATGATGAGAACTGCTCGAAGGGAACAAAGCTAAAAGTTTTTTAATAGACTTTTTAAATTAATAGAAAAAAGAAGAGAAAGTACTCTATCCGGTATTTCATTAAAATTAAAAAAAGAGCTATCCCAAATTAGGGAAGATCTAGTTCAATTTTTTGTGCTTTCTTTTCCAATATTCTCAGAAAGATGTATTGGTTACGTACTCAAGAATTTATTATTATTTTTTTTTACATAAAAATGATATTTCTGATATAAAAAGCGCAACACAATGTTCACGCACGTAAGGCTGTTAAGGAAAGAGAAATCAGTAAATTTAAAACGGTATTGGATTCATCAACATTCATCCCCATGCTCAGTTGTAATAAGGTATGGGAAAAATGACTGATCAGCGGGCTAAGCCAAGCTGGGACAAAAGTGTTCAAGATACGATACGACCAACGGGAATTTTTCAGGGGGGGAGGGTGGGCCGTTCACCTCTTCGTGGCTCCACTGAAAATTCAGCCAGAATGAATCATAATGTAGCAAAGACAGTAACAAAAAACTGTTTTGTTACTGCCTTGAAATTGTGAGTTTTGATTTGAGATTACTGTCAACAAGATCCGGTCAAATTTCCAAACTTTCATTTCATTTACTCTTTATTTAGAGAAAACACTGAAACTAAATTTTCTGGGGGAAAAAAAACTTTTTAAAACTTTTGTTCCATACTTTATAAGTTTTTCAGTAATATATAGTTTTTATGGTTTCTTTGAAAGTAGGGCGCGTAGAACGATTTTTCAAAATGTTTTTTTCCAAAATGTTTCCTTGTTTCCTTACATTTCGATGTTTACTGTGCATTTTGTTGCATATTTGTCGTCTTCACTTGAACTCTCTCGACGAGGCCGTACAGTTCATGATCATCAAGGCAGGCAAAGCGCTAGTTCCTCTTTTTCTTCCTTCTTGTTCCTCACTGAGGAGGGGGGACGGAAGCCAAACCCCAGATCAAAACTTAGCACATTTTTCTCCAATTCCGATATTTATCACTTATACTTGAAATTACTTTGCGAGTATTGAGAAAACTGTGAGTTTGAAATGTTTTCAAATTGCGCCGGTAAATATTAAAAGTGTGACGTCCCAACAAGCTGTGTTTACATACTCTCATCTAAACTAACCAGTTGACCTATGAGAGCGTGCGAACTATCTCAATTATTTAAGAACCATCACTAGTTACAAAAGTGTGACGTGCAAAACCGAATTACAGTCACTTGGCTTTTTTAGTAGTTTTGGCTTTGATCATGCAAATCACACCTGCTAGAAAATGAAAAGTTCACGAAGACAATGAGTCCATTATCACGCAAAGATAGCTTAGCGTTAAAAAAAAATAGACTTAGGTTGTACTGTGGTCGATCTTGTGATGAAAATCAAACCTTTCAAAGGGGTAAACACTGAAACCTGACATTTCCTGTTGAAAAAGAATAACATTTTTCATTTTTCATGTTCAATTACATCATGAGCGATAAAAGTGTGACGTACGAAACCAAAATACTGTGTACTTATTGATGGAGTGGTAGGGGCGCAGCGAGGTCCTTTCTTCATGACCCTGAGCTTAATATTTTCTTCACTGGCCCCACCAAATTCGGTCAATAAGCATTTTATCATATGACCACTAACTGTTAAAAATTTCAACCTAAATGGAACGCGATAGACGGGCATACGGGCACACAAGAAGTATGCAATTTAAAACTTTTCCCTTTATTTCGATAAGTCCAGGGGGGGGAGGGGAAGGGAATAACCTAAACACACGTGATCTGGATACCTAAAACACTGTGACAGCGGAAGTTAGGAAGGTTGGGAAAAGTAATTCGTTATTTTTGTTGTTTCATTTTGAAAGCATCAGCCACACTGTCAACATCTTGGTAAGTGCGATTGAAAATCTTTCCTAGTCACTCGGTTTTTATCAGCTTTAGTTATTTAGTAACTGTAGAGAGGTAAGGCACTTATGGCAAAGCCCAGTACCTACTTTTTTGATCTTTATGTTTGCGATACGTAACGTTTCGAGAGTTAGCCCTTCGTTAAAGCGGTTGATGGCGCGATTGAATAGTCACCACGGCGAAATAAATTGGTTTTACGGCAACTTTTTCAAATCTCTGTGGCTTTATACCGTATGATTTATCCTCATTAACTAAAATAAGGTTATTGAGTATTGTACAATTTGAGAAATTGATGATCATAAAACTGGATTGTCCCACGTTGATATAGGAAATCCGTAGTGCTTCATTACGTGGTTTTCCAGTGGCTACGATCTCCACTAGCTATTAACTTGACACTTTTTAGGAGGGTTTAACGATCGATTCCAAGATTGCGGTAGACTCCAATTGAATCTCCGTTTTCTACTTGTACACAAATGTTTCATGGTCGCTTAAGTTTTTAGATACTAGCGGCGGGTTCTACGGTACATATGTTTCTAAACGCCGTAATCCCTTTCTTTTTTCTGTCTGTTTAAGCGCCTGTCTCGCATAAGAAGATAAGTCATGACGCTGCGCACTCATGAAGAGAGATGTTTTAATTTTCTCAGAGAAACTAAAACTTTCTTAAATTCACTGTTATTGCATACAGAGTATAAGCGTACTTTTGCGTTGAACGGATGCTTCATATCCTCACCGTAAAATCGCTTTCTTCAAACCGTTATGGTTTCATACAATATATTTCAACCTCATTATAACTAAGATTGTTCGGCATTGTTTAGTTTGAGAAACTGATGGTTTCCACAATCACGTGATCAAAAACTAACTTCAATCCTATATTAAGGCATATTTATAATGCAGAATGTATTTTACCGATGTCAGCAGTGGCGGCCAAAGCTCACTTCTCGAGGAAACGCAAACGATTAATTCATGAAAGCGTTACGCGTTGTGTGACTCGGTGCTAAGTTACGAGAGTAGAACATGTTATAAACAATGTTTCATTTTTGGACGCTAAAATCCGTCATTAGTCAGAAAAGTGTGACGAGCTCAACCGAAATACAGTCACTCAGTTTTTTTTAGCAATTCTGGCTTCGATCATACAAATCACACCCGCTAGAAAATTAAAAGTTCACGAAGACAATGAGTCGATTGTCACGCAAAGATAGGTTACTGTTTAAAGAAAGAAACTTAGGTTGTACTGTGATCAATCTTGTGATGTAAATGAAAGCTTTAAAAGAATCAACACTTAGGCTTGTCATTCCCCATGAAAAATAGAATAACACTTCGCATTTTTCATGTTCAATTACATCATTAGGGATAAAAGTGTGACATACAAACCCAAATACTATGTACTTATTGATTGAGAGGTAGGAGCGTAGCGAGGTCCTTGCTTCGTGACCGAGAGCCTAATATTTTCCCGTCCGGCCCAACAAAACTCAGTCAATAAACATTTTATCATATGACCACTAACTGTTGAAAATTTCGACCTAAATAGGACGCGATAGACGGGCATACGAGCACAAATCTTTTTTTGTTTGTTTGTTTGTTTTTTTGTCCAGCGGCGAATTCTACAATACATATTTTTCTAAACGCCGTAATCCGTTTTTTTCTCTGTTTAAGCGCCAGAGTCTCGAGTAAGAAGATAAGTCATGACGCTGCGCGTTCACGAAGGGAAATGTTTTAATCTCTTGATAGAAACTAAGACTTTCTTAAATTCAATGTTACTGCATACATAATATTGGCGTACTTATCCGTTGATCGGGTGCTTCATATCCCTACCGTTAAATGGCTTCCTTAAAACCGTTAAGGTTTTATACAATATATTTCAACCTCATTATAACTAAGATTGTTCAGTATCGTTTAGTTCGAGAAACTGATGGTTTCCACAATCACGTGATCAAAAACTAAAATCAATCCTATATCAAGACATATTTATAATGCAGAATGTCCTTTACTGATGTCAGCAGAGGTGGCCCAAGCTCACATCTAGAGAAAACGCAAACGATTAATTCATGAAAGCGTCACGCGTTGTGTGACTCGGTAGTCACTCACAAGAAATGAAAACGTCCTATAGGATTGTATGGGGAACCAAATATGGTCGATTTGAAGTAGTAAAAGTGTGACGTGCAAAACCGAAATAGATTCACTGCGGAGTAAACTGCTGATCGGTTTTCCATATCAGTTCATGAAAAGTTGATTATCGCTCACAGATAACTTACCGTTTAAAGAAAGAAGCTTTGGTTCTATTGGTATCGATCTTGTAATGAAATTTTAATTTTCGAAATGGATAGACACAGAAGCCTGACGTTTCCTGTGAAAAAAATAATGAAATAAGTTATTTTATACATATGTTCAATCCATCAGTGGTTATAAAGTGTGACGTACGAAACCGAAATTCATTCGTTTGAGATGGAACACTTAAATCTTCGGAGTAAATGTTGATTCGCCCCCCAGATCCCCCTCTCATTAATTCGCCATTAGTATTCGAATTCCGTTTTGAATTTTCGAAAGTCGCATGAAAACTGGGGAGTTTAACTCTCACTATCTTCTGCAAGGTTAGAGATATATTTATGATTTGTACTAACACTTTGTGAAATGAGAATCACTAGTTCACGTCTCGTACATAATGAATCACTTCAGGAAAAAAGCATACCATTTTGATCTTTTTCTCGATCGTATTTGATAATTGATCAGTTCCTATTCTCAGTAATTTTGTTAAATACTTTTAATCACAGTTTTCATTTTTCCTAATCACAAACTGGCAGTAACAGTGTTAATAATAATAATAATTAATAAGATTAACCGTGAGGCGTAAAACGGCCAAAAAAATTAGCAGTTAAACACTTTTCTGGTAAAAATTTATGGAACGAGTTGTTAAACATTTCTGGTAACAACTCATGGAATGATGTTAACCGTTACTCGTAAAATGGCCAAACTTTTAACCGTTAGCCGTAAAAGCCATCACCCCGAAAACGAAATTTCTCCGCATTTCGAGAAATCAGGTAATGTTGACATTAATACTAAATTAAACGGGAAGCAAGCTTGTCAAGCTGGCAATTGTTTGTTATTTTTTAAAGACATGGAAGAACCTAAGCCATATATAATTTTTATCATTCAAATGATCGCTGGGTGTTAGTGCCCTCTAGTTGCAAGTTTCTTGCGATTGTCTGAGGAAAAGAGGAAACAAAAAGGTTGAAAAGCACTATTGCCATTGAGAGTTTTCAGGAAAGTCCTTTCCGGATGCGCGGATCCTACAACGTAACTGTAGTCCAGTCCATTTCCCCCACCTCTCTTCCCTTCTCAAAAGAAATATGAAGGACTATTAAGTATAACTATTGATTATTACTGAAAGTCAAGCTACCTCCTCATTTACTTGTTGCCATATTTCAGTCATTGGATTAACACCTTCAAAGGTAAGACCAGTGGATGTGGTTATGTTCAAGCAAATTACCGATCCACTCCGTCCGTTTTCTTTTTTTTTTTTTTTTTTTTTATCAATTATCTCAGTTGCTATTTTTGTCTTCGATCATGCAAATCACACCCTCAAGAAAATGAAAAGTTCACGTGTACAATGGGTCAGTTTTTACGCACAGATAGCTTACTGTTTAAAGACAGAAGCTTTAGTTGTACGCTCAATCTTATCGATCTCGTGATGCAAATCCTAAAGAACTAAAAGGGACGAACACTGAAGCCTGGCGTTTTCGAAAAAACAAAGTAAGATGTGTCCTTTTTGGATGCTCAAATCCATCATTAGTTAGAAAAGTGTGACGTGCCAAACCAAAATACAGTCACTAAGTTTTTTTTCTAGAAAATGAAAAGTTCACGAAGACAATGAGTCCATTATCACGCAAAGATAGCTTAGCGTTAAAAAAGAAACTTAGGATCGATCTTGTGATGAAAATCAAACCTTTCAAAGGGGTAAACACTAAAGCCTGACATTTCCTATAACGAATAAGATTGATGGCGCGATTGAATCGCCACTACAGTGAAATAAATTCGTTATCCAGCGGTCTTCTAAAATCTCTGTAGCTTTATACCGTTTAATTTATCCTCATTAACTAATGTTATTGAGTATCGTTCAATTTGAGAAATTGATGATCATAAAACTAAAATCAGACCTTTATTTATGTTGTGGACTGTCCCTCGCTGAAGGAAATCCGTGGTGCTTGATCAGGTGGTTTTCTAGTGGCTATGAATCTACATCAGCTATCAACTTGAATCTGTTTGGGAGGGTTGAACGAATGATTCAGAGATCGCACTAGATTCGAAATGCCATATTTCTACTTGTACACAAGCGTTTCATTGTCGAAATACCCTTCACTTAAACCTTTGGATACTAACGGCGGGTTCTGCGGTACATATTTTTCTAAAGCCGTAATCTGTTTCTTTTTTTTCCGTTTAAGCCCCAGAGTCTCGCACAGGAAGATAAGTTGTGAGGCTGCGCGCTCACTAAGAGACATGGTTTAATTTTCTCAGAGGAGTGAAACTTTCTTAAATTCACTGTTATTGCATTCATAGTATAAGCGTATCTTACCGTTGAACGGATGCTTTATATTTCCACCGTTAAATTTCTTTCTTCAAACCGTTAAGGTTTTATACAATATATTTCAACCTCAGTAGTTAAGATATTGTTAGGCATTGTTTAATTTGAAAAACTGATGGTCTCAACAATCACGTGATCAAAAACTAAAATCAATCCCATATAAAGATATATTAATGATGCAGAATGTCCTTTACTGGTCCAAGTTCACGTCTCGAGAAAAAGCAAACGATTAATTCATGATAGCGTCACGGGTTGTGTGACTTATGTGTTAAGTTATGAGCGAAGTTATGAGCGTTGTACACGTTATTAAGAATAGAATGGGGAGCGAAATATGGTCGAGTTATCACGAGAAATATTTCAAGAAATCAACATTTAACACGTAAAATCAATAAAAGTACACACATCTTGTGTGTCCATATTAGTTTCTGGCGATTTCTGCCGTTTTAAGCGTACTTTGCCATCGCTGTTATTCCCATCCCCACGATGACACCTCGCATTAATCGAGCGTCCCAATCAACCAAGCAGACAGCTGTCCCCGTGATAGGTCTGCAATTCCTGATCCATAATAGGAATGCACGATAGAAGCGGCACCAGGATCGTGCATGCTATACCACTGGAACATACCACAGAAACCTTTTCCAGCCGCTCGATAATTGTTGATGACTTCCCTTACCACAGTAGACTTACCAGTTCCCCCCTTGGCCAGTCCCTAAAAAGTTATGACCCTTACAAGCCAAGCATACAATCTCCGCCCGTCCGTGAGATAAGTGAACGCTCATATTGACGACATGCTAATAACCACCAGACTACTCTACTGAATATTATGGAGAACGAGTTGTCACAGGAAGAAAAATTATGAAATAACATAATGAACATCACTTGGCGATCTGCGTGCTCAAGGAATTGGCTGAACTAATAGAAATTTTATTGTCCTTTACAATGAATTTCTGGTGGCTAAATAGGCATTAACACCAACATAACTGTAAGGGGGTAGATTAAGGGTAATTCGGCCAAATCTTGCAGGCTTTTCTTTTTATCCAGAAGTTTAGTGACATCACCTTGGAAAGGTAAATGCAATCGACGGTAGGGCATCATATGGACAATTGTGTGATCTTCTCGGTAATGAACCAAAAGAACGGTGTTGCAATAAAATCGAGCGAGGGAATTTCCAGTACAAACATTTTGGACGGTTATTATTTAAACTGTCGAATAGCCCGAGAAAACTAGAGCAATTTTCTCATTAATCATTCTTGTATTATTCATGAATAAGAAATAAAATAGAGTGATCCTAATGGTCTGCATTGCACATACGTTTTGACAGCCGGTTTAACAAAATCAATAAACTAAGAATGGGGAAACTAGAACTTATATTGTAGACTATTCCTTTCTGATTCCTTTCTGATTTCTTTTGATTTCCATCGATTTTTCATTAGCTGAATTTGTATTTTATTCTGGTCTTTTTTGTTTGTTTTTAATCAAAGCGAATAATGCCTCAAAAATAAATCGGCGAGTCAGGCTATGACACATGGCAGCAGTTTGTTTCCTTTGAGAAAAGGTAGCTTCCTTACCTCACAATACATGATATAACCAAGCCTCTTATTCTTCAATCTTCTTCATTGATTGAATCAATGAGCTTCATTATCAATTAAGAAGGGACTCTCTTTTCCCATTTCTTTCTGTTTCCGGTTTCCTAATTATCTGCCTTAAGAAAGTTGAGACACTGGGAAGAGAAATTTTTTTAGTTTCCTCATACGATTAGAAAGACCAGAGGTTCTAGTTCGATCACAAATCCTGTGACAAATTCTTAGTAACAATTAAACTTTTTGATTTTCAAATATGAATGTAGTTTAAGTCAGGCACAACTGTCTATCACCTGAGTGAAATGTGAACAAAGGTAGAAAAAACTGAATATTAAAACCAAAACTCTTAGTAATTTATTTTTTTTTATGCGATTATCATTTGGTATCTATTTGTTTATAACCTGTATGAGCTTTCTTAACATTGATTTATTATATTCCAATTGTAACTGTTTTAAAACTACAATTAATTCCATTGTCATTCCTATAAGCCCATTTGCGGATAATCTTTAAGTTCTCTTTGAAGTTTGTAAGACTTTTCACTAATCTTCAGACTGCTCCAACATCGAAGATGTACATAATAGATTTTTGGCTTTTAACGTTCACTCACAAAAAGATGAAAGACAGAAATCGGTAGGAATATAATTCGACCTAAGGGCAAAATGTTTCTTTTACATCACGTGACGAGATGAAGGAACCAAAAAACTTAGGTCAAAGTATAATATATAGACCCAGTGAGTTAAGTCTAGTTTCTACGGTTCGCTTACCTGCGAGTTAACAAAGTTGATGTACTTCAACACGGAAGCTGAGTCAGTACAGTAGTAAACTTGGTCTGCTGTCATTTCCAATTTTTCTCCAATAATTCTGGAGAGCCTTACGCAGATAACACTGACTGTCAGTTCCAATATTGGAATTGAAATTTCATGTATGGGACTTGCTTCTTCCATGACAAATGCACAGTCAACTTGGTTAATGACATTTTTCAAACGGAAGTAAACGACGGCTGAAATTCATTATCATGGCCAATTTACATTGTCAACTCAGTTGGTAAAGCCAAATAGTTTTTTAATACCCCACCAAAGTTTCTTCAAAAACTTACCCCGTTGTTTATAGAAACTATGCATGTGGAAAGTTCTCATTGCAAAAGTTAAGATAAAGTCTGTCAGTTTTTTTTATCTTTGTCCAATGACTTTAAAGTCATGTAATGTTCTGCAAAAATCTCAACTTGAGGAAAATAAAAAGTTGACCAACCGACTTCTTCACTTTTTTGTTTTTAAGTGGATATTGTGAATTCTAACACTTTCAGCTTGTTACAAATAGTTTCCGGGTGTAATCGACCCAGCCCGTTTTTGTAACTTAACATGTGTGTTCCTGTTTGAAGTGACTCGTTATTAATCAAGATTATCGACCATTTAGTATTGTGTTACTAAAAATAATGTTTCCCTGATAACAGTTGAGGATTGCAATGGAAAACTAACAGCAGAAGCCATGACACCTTTCATGAGCCTCGCCTTATTTGTTGCCCTGTTCTTGCTCAACTCAGATCGCATTCAGAAAGCCATTGAGATATGCAGCGAATGTTTGATTTTGCTTAATGGCACCGATCAAAACAGCAAAGACCAATTTGATTCAGCACTGCTACAATTTTACAGCGACATCTATACCATTCTTTTCAGCGCTTATCGTCATATCTCTGACTACATAAGTGCGTAAAGATACGGAAGGAAACTGTTTGCCTTATACAGAGGGTATGGAATTATGCTTTATAAACTTGGCGAAAGCCTAAAAGCAAAGGAATATTTTGAGAGGGCCCTTGCCATAACAACCAAAATTGTTGACAGAGGAGGGGAAGCATCATGTTATGGAAACCTAGGTACTGTGTTTGCGTCGCTTGGCCAATACGACAAGGCTGAAGAGTATCTCCGAAAAGCGCTTGTCATCACAACTGAAATTAGCGACAGAGGAGGGGAAGCATCATGTTATGGAAACCTAGGTACTGTGTTTGCGTCGCTTGGCCAATACGACAAGGCTGAAGAGTATCTCCGAAAAGCGCTTGTCATCAGAACTGAAATTGGCGACAGAGAAGGGGAGGCAACTGACTATGGAAACCTAGGTACTGTGTTTAGGTCGCTTGGCCAATTCGACAAGGCTGAAGAGTATCTCCGAAAAGCGCTCGTCATCACAACTGAAATTGGCGACAGAGAAGGGGAAGCATCATGGTATGTAAACCTAGGTACTGTGTTTCTGTATGTTGGCCAATACGACAAGGCTGAAGAGTATCTCCGAAAAGCGCTTGTCATCAGAACTGAAATTGGCGACAGAGAAGGGGAGGCAACTGACTATGGAAACTTAGGTACTGTGTTTAGGTCGCTTGGCCAATTCGACAAGGCTGAAGAGTATCTCCGAAAAGCGCTCGTCATCACAACTGAAATTGGCGACAGAGAAGGGGAAGCATCATGGTATGTAAACCTAGGTACTGTGTTTGCGTCGCTTGGCCAATACGACAAGGCTGAAGAGTATCTCCAAAAAGCGCTCGTCATCAGAACTGAAATTGGCCACAAAGGGGAAGCATCATGTTATGGAAACCTAGGTACTGTGTTTAAGTCGCTTGGCCAATACGACAAGGCTGAAGAGTATCTCCAAAAAGCGCTCGTCATCAGAACTGAAATTGGCCACAAAGGGGAAGCATCATGTTATGGAAACCTAGGTACTGTGTTTAAGTCGCTTGGCCAATACGACAAGGCTGAAGAGTATCTCCAAAAAGCGCTCGTCATCACAACTGAAATTGGCGACAGAGAAGGGGAAGCATCATGTTATGTAAACCTAGGTACTGTGTTTGCGTCGCTTGGCCAATACGACAAGGCTGAAGAGTATCTCCGAAAAGCGCTCGTCATCACAACTGAAATTGGCGACAGAGAAGGGGAAGCATCATGTTATGTAAACCTAGGTACTGTGTTTGCGTCGCTTGGCCAATACGACAAGGCTGAAGAGTATATCCAAAAAGCGCTTGTCATCAGAACTGAAATTGGCAACAGAGGAGGGAAAGCATCATGTTATGGAAACCTAGGTACTGTGTTTACGTCGCTTGGCCAATACGACAAGGCTGAAGAGTATCTCCAAAAAGCGCTCGTCATCAGAACTGAAATTGGCGACAGAGAAGGGGAAGCATCATGTTATGGAAACCTAGGTCCTGTGTTTAGGTCGCTTGGCCAATACGACAAGGCTGAAGAGTATCTCCGAAAAGCGCTCGTCATCACAACTGAAATTGGCAACAGAGAAGGGGAGGCAACTAACTACGGAAACCTTGGAACTTTTTTTAGAACTGTTGGTGATTTTGAAGCTTCGGAAGTATGCTTGGAGAAAGCTCTATGCATATCCAGAGATATTGGATATGGAAGAGGAGAGTTTGATATCCTCCGAGGTTACGCCGTTTTGTATTTATGTCAAGATAAAATCAAAGACTCTCTGTCGTGTCTTCACCTGTGCATTGAAAAGTATGAGGAGCTGAGATATTTCTTGGGCGCCAATGATCAGTTCAAAACATCATTTCTGGAGGACACAGGAATATTCCCCTACAAGCAGCTATCTACTTTGCTTTGTGACACCGGAAATGCTCGGGATGCTCTTTATGTTGAGGAGTTGGGTCGAGCTAGAGGCCTATCAGACTTAATGGCAGAGAAGTACTCGGTTGAAACGCACATCTCTGCTAATCGACAATCTTGGTTTGGCATTGACGACATTTTAAGAAAGAAAAAAAAATGTACTTGTCTGTACATTTCTTATTTTCAGAATCGTCTGCATTTGTGGATCTTGAAAACAAGTGGAGTCCTTCACTATAGAAGAGTATCACCAGAAGAGAATCTAGTTCAGGCTGGGTTACCCAAAGATTTGTCTGTGAGTCAATTTTTGGATTATAATTTCCGGAGTCTTGGTATTTTGCCCACTAAAGATTGTGAAGATCGGTCTTTAAATACGATTAAATTGCAACCTCTCTCCCCCGCGCAAAAGAGCTCAGCAAGATTGCGACTTTTGGACGAGGAAGAGGACGAGGACGAGAAAGTGATTTCAAGTCTATACTTGTGTTACAAAATGTTCATTGCCCCCGTTTATGATTTGCTTGATGAGCCTGAAGTCATTATTGTTCCTGACCGCAGGTTGTACAAAGTTCCCTTTGCTGCCCTGAGTGAAAAGGAGGGAGCCGAATACTTGTCAGAGACTCATAAGATCCGTATCATTCCTTCGTTGACAACACTCAAGAACATTCAAGATAGTCCAGAGGACTATCACAGCAACACTGGTGCCTTGGTAATAGGCAATCCCAAAGTTAATTGGCTGCAATCATTGCCAGCTGCAAGAAAGGAAGCGGAGATGGTCGGACAACTGGTGGGTGTTCCGCCTCTAGTTGAAGAGAAAGCAACGAAGCAGGCAGTACTGGAGCGGATAAGTTCAGTGAGCTTGATACATTTTGCTGCCCATGGTAACGCGGAAAGAGGGGAAATTGCACTCTCCCCCAATCCCTGTCTCAACAGTCAAACCGCTCTCCCACCGAAGGAAGCTTACATGTTGACGATGGCTGATGTCTCACGAGTGAAAGTCAGAGCTAAACTGGTGGTACTTAGCTGCTGTCACAGTGGAAGTGGAGAGATAAGAGCCGAGGGAGTTATAGGAATTGCCCGTGCGTTCTTAGGATCCGGTGCTCGCTCGGTGTTGGTTGCACTGTGGGCCATTCCAGACTCAGCAACAGAGCAGCTGATGAGTCGGTTCTACGAACACCTCATTGAAGGTGGAAGTGCCAGTGAATCCCTTCATCAGGCCATGAAGTGGATGAGAAAAAACCCCTTGAACAAAATCTCTGACTGGGCTTCGTTTACGCTGATTGGAGATGATGTGAGACTCGAGTTTGACAACCAGCGGCAAGACTCGGTGAGAACAGGTATTTCATAAATTAAAGTTAAATTAGAGGTGAGGATGGTTATATATATATATATATATATATATATATATATATATATATATATATATATATATATATATATATATATATATGTAAATATATATATAGATATATATTTACGCACCCTTTTTTTTCCTTTTTCAAGAGTTACTATCTTTGCTCTCTGGTGTAAAATATAGAATCTCACAGATGCCTCTCTACCAACGAGACACAAGTAATAGCCAATTATTTTTATATATCGTGCTTGGTGTAATTTTGTTTGCTTTATATCCAAAATAGTAATTGAGGTAATAATAAATTGGGTTATTTCAATTTTTTTCTTGCAGGAAAAAAGACCCCGATAGAGTAAATAATGACAAGTACTCGAAGGGAACAGAGTCAAAAGACTTTTAGATGGATAAATTAAATAGAAATAAGTAGAGAAAATACTCTATCCAGTATTTCATCGACATTAAAAAAAAAGAGCTATCCTAGGTTAGGGGAGATTTATTCCAATTTTTGCTGCTTTCTTTTCTAATATTCTCAGGAGGCAGTAATGATTATGTACTCAACAATTTTTTGTTTTTCACGCAAAAATTATATTAGACACGAAACAATGTTGACCTACGTAAGGCTTTTGAGTAAAACGAATTCAGTAAAGTTAAGACAGTAGTTTAAGTATTAAACAAACCACTAAAATCTGGTTTAATTTTTGTGTTTTCAAGCCTTTTGTAAGGTTTAGTTATTAAGAATACCTTATACGGATACGGATAACTGCGGAGAGATTCGTTTATACTTACTCAACGCCTAGCAGGAGTCGTGCCGGCACGTAAACACTTTTTAAGTGGCGTTAAGATAGGATTCGCAAAAGGAGAAGCGTTGCGCATCCTCAAAATAGGTCCGAAGCACTTCACATTTAAAAAAAATCGTACAGAGCTTAAAAATACGACTAAAAGAGGGGAAAGAGTATACCTGACGAACTTCTGGAGAAATACGTGTCTGAAGTTATCTGCTCCAGTAGAGAAGGATCACTTCCGGCTTTACAAAAGCTCAAGAACACGCTGATGTGGAAATGTCACATTCAAAATCACATCGCCAAAAAGTATATCCTGGCCAGAACTGATCTTTGGAGACAGAAGTTTAAAATCGCTTGCAGATGGCGGGAGTGTCATGCGGGCATGTCGATACTTCAATTTTTAACTGGTCACTTGCCACTTGTGCTATGCACCCTGCGCGAAGCTTGTCGACTCTTAAATGCAGAAAAATCTCTGCCAATTGGCTATGAGTTAGATCTCTGAAATATGGAAGTAATCCTGTCTTGGAATAAAGAGTTCATCTGTTGTAGAATAAGTTGATTCGTAACACCCTGTATGTAAGGAATAACAGCAAAACCAGTCGCTGATTCTTCTGGTCTTCATCAAGAGCGTTACTATTTGTAACTGGTTTTTGGCAGTTACGGAGAAAAGTTTTTATATAGCCATTTGCCCATTTGGATTTTAGTGAAGAGCGAAACAACGTCGAAAGATACTAATTCTTCACAAGCGTTAAGAGTTTATCTTTTATGAAATCCCCAAATTCGCAGGAATTTTTGACAGTGTAATCAGTATTCCCAACAACAGGCGACAAAATTCTCGCAAGAAAACCAGAAATTGCATAAGTCGGAGAATTAACAAAAGAGACAATTGGTCTCAAAGGAATTCCCGGTTTATGAATTTGAGGTAAGCCATAAAAACGTGGACATAAGCCGTCACTACTGTATAATATTTTGTACGTAGAGTCACTAATTTTACCAGCTTTTTGCAAATCAAGCAACATTTTTTTTACTGGTAGGATCAGAGTTTAAGACAGCATACGTACTCTTGTCATTAAGCAGAGTCAAAGCTTTGTCGTGATATTGCTGTTTGTCCATTACCACAACACAATTACCCTTGTCAGCAGATAATACGAGCCTGTCCGGACCCTTTTTTGAGAGCTATAAGTGCATTGAAAACATCGTTTTGAATGGGAGGAGGTTTGGATCGTGACGATGGCGGTTTGCTTCCTGACGCTTATTTACACCTCGTCAGAAAAACGTTTGGTCTATGAATTGTAACTTCAGTTACATTCATTAAATCTGCAAACCAGAGTAGCATCAAACTATGTCTGATTGTCCAGGTTGCCGTGTGAACTTTAATGTATTAGACAAGAAGGCATTTGCTTACCTTGGCTCCTTTGATCACTGAACCAGTCGGCCTACGGTTGATGAAGTTCGGGATCTTTTGGTCGGTAACGGCCCATGGAAGCGCGCTTGACAAGGTGATACAAGATGTCCTACTATTGCGTCACTTCCAAACCATTGATTCGGAAATTCCGTATTCCCTCGCTATCTCTCGATTGTTGTTAACAGCTTCAGCTTCAATTACGATTTTCAACTTAAAGTTGAGATCGTAAGAATGATGGCGAGTATTTGGCATGATTGTGCTGAATGTAGACTTCGCAAGATAATGTTCACCAGGTGAAGTAAATTTGCGACTACTGATTTTGTTGATCGAATTGTTTTTATACTTTAAAACCATGTTTCCCGAGAGGGAAGGCTAAAAATTAATGTGTACCGATAGGTTGTCATTAAATGTGTGACCTTTTTTGCCTTTTGTTTATCACTGTGATTAAATGTGTGACATTTTTCGGCTTTTGTTTATGTGTGTGACATTTTGCTTTTGTTTAATCAAGGCTTTTGTTTGTGCGCGTGGTCGCGTGTGCGACAATTCTGCTTTTGTTAATTAACGGTAAACTAAAATCAATACGCGACTTTTTCGCTTTTTTGTAAGTTTATGAAAGAATTTACAATAAACTTGACCAATCTTTACTCCCCAAACAACGATGCGCCTTATAACCAAGTATTTTAGCGATATTTTCAGTTTGAAAACATGCAATAATGAAATTAGGAGACCCTCGCAGCTAAGAACACTACTGAAACGAGTAGTTGTAAATAAGACCTGAAAAAAATTTCAGGCCCGTTTTTCAGGTCTTATTTACAACTACTCGTTTCAGTAGTGTTCTTAGCTGCGAGGGTCTCCTAATTTCATCTTTCCACCGCAGTGCAAATATGTGAATTTTCATATATCTAAAAACCTTCATTCACTTTGATGTTTATTTGGACCCAATTCATTGACCAGCTCCCAGTTGGCTTGTTAGCTCAATTGGTAGAGCGCTGCACCGGTATCGCAGAGATCATGGGTTCAAATCCCGTACGGGCCTGAAATTTTTTTCAGGTCTTATTTACAACTACTCGTTTCAGTAGTGTTCTTAGCTGCGAGGGTCTCCTAATTTCATCTTTCCACCGCAGTGCAAATATGTGAATTTTCATATATCTAAAATCTTCATGCAATAATGAAATTGCCAAATTGGGGGTGCGTCTTATAGCCGAGTGCGCCTTATAACCGAATAACTACGGTAGTATGGAGGTAATTACCAGCACGATCTGGTTCTTACTTGTTCTGCACTTTTCCATGCAGACCGTTTCCTGTGAAACGATCATAATCCATGTATTTTTGTTTTGAAAGGCACCAAATTTAAAACTAAAAAGTTTAGTCCAGTTGCAATGTGATGAATCACTTGCTAACTTATCTTGCTCAAATTCTATTGAGGAATATTGGCCATCCGTTGTTTTTGTGAGGAACTCAGAAAAATGTTCTCTTATGGCCCTCAGGCTTGGTAAGAATTTATCATTTGCAGTTATGGCTGAATTAATCTGCTGCAAATTTACATTTATAAAATGAATGAGAGACAGTTGATTTCATTTTGATTCATATTTTATATTTTTAATATGGTTGACGTGGTGGGCATGGTCACCACATCCACCGTGTAGGAGTGGCCTCTCCCTCCTAAGTTGAAACATTTTTTATTTCTTTGATAGAAAAAAAATGAAAAGTTGAGGTAAGGCAATGCACTTGCAAGGAGATGTTACCCAACTGACAACTATACTCACAAGATCTAAAAAAATTACCCTTTTGCCCTAAAATCCCTATTTGTATTATCATAGATTTTTATCTTTCAATGCCTGCTTATGGCAGCTTTTGTTGGATTGGAAATAAAACAGTCTTTGTATATGTGTATGTGCTGGAAACTGTTGCAATGGACCTTCAAAGGGTTTTTTATTTGATCTATATTAAACTTTAATTTCTTTGTCAACAGTCAAAAATAATCATATAGTATCACCTTTTTTTTTCCTTCTCACCTCTAAATCTTTGAAAAATTATTTAATCTTCTATTTGAAAATTGTTTAGAAATGGAATTTATTTTAATACAAATAGGGATTTACGCTGTTAAGTAGTATCATTTGTGGCTTTAATGAAACGAACAATGTATTTTCTCAGTTGTTAGCTTCCAATCTTTGTTGGACAGTAAGAAAAAAATTTGGTATGTATGAAATGGAAGCATCATACCATGGAAAATGCTTGAACAATTTTTATCCACTTGTCGCGTTGATCAAAAAAATTCACTTGTTCACTAGGCTCACATGTTAATTTTTGTTTGATGCAATAAATCTCATTTGTGCACCTTTCCATGGAATAATCTCTGTTTGTTACAGATTGAAAAATATTACTTGGGCCCCATACTGTTTCTAAAATTTAACTTCTTTTCGCATGAGCATGATAAATTAAAGATTTTCTAAATACTGTGGAAAATGGCATCTAAAACAAATGTTAGCCCAGTTTATTGTAATGTCAGTTGTTGTTAGGTTACTATTTACTTTACTTCACCATTCCACTTCTTCCACACCTTCTCTTTTTTATTATTTTTCTTGTCCACATCTATTTTATGAAAAAAACAATACTTGGTCCGAACAAGTTTATTAAAATACTGCACAAGTTCTATAATTGTGTTAGAAAAGGTTTCTCTGAAGTGACAATATTGAACCAAGTGATGGTAACATTGCAAAATTATGAACTTCTACTTTACTGGAAATGGTCAAAGGAAAAACAGTTTGCTAACCAGACATCATTTCTTATTGCTTAGACTTTAACAGGAAAGTTGTATTTCAAGGAGGCTATGGTGTCACTTTTCCAACTTCCTACAGAGGGGAAAGACTATTCACTGTGTACAGTTGCATGACATTTTTTGGAATCATAGCATTATAGAAGAAAAGAAAATACTACCGTAGACACTTACCGTATTTCTTCACCTATAAGTCGAGCGATTTTTCAGTATTTGACACAAAAGTTTGAAAATTTTTTCACAAGAAACGGGGTTCGGCTTATAGCCGAGGGTTTGGGATTCAAAACAATTACAAATTTAATGTTAATGCAAAATGACCGTAAATTTCGTGACTGCAGCGCTCTTTACGTGATGTGCTTTTAAATTGACATGATAACAATGTATTTCTGACCACCAATCAGATTATTTGCTTCCCACGCATTGAAAGACGATCTCACTCAACTCGGCAAAAACTCTCCTCATCGCACATTACAAATAAAATATTTGGTCTCTCTGCTGTGAAAGTCACTCCATCGCTTGCTCGTCTAGTTCGGGACACTTGGGAGTGAAACGGCCTATTTTTGCACGTTTTGCCGAAATCTTAAGCTTGCCAGAAAGAATAGTCGCCTAGTCTCGTCTCCAGCGTCGTACCATGGACTCGATAAGTCCATAATCTCTAGCGATTTGCGAGCTGTTTTCTACAGCTTCGGCTTCCGCGATAACTTTTATCCTGAAAGCTATAGTATACAAAAAGCGGCGTGCTTCTGGCATGATGAAAAAAATAACAGTGACGAAAGAGATACTCGATTGAAATGTTTGTCAGGCTACAGTAACTGTTGTGTTTCTGCAGTCGCGTAGTAGTATTTACATCTTCACTGATTCGCCTTTTTTTCTTTTGGGTTTATTCTCATTCATTAGCTTTTGTGTTCATTGAGCCATTTCCCAATTTTTTCCGTGAGATTCGCACACTCAAATGGCCGGTTATAATCAAGAATTTCGCTCTCGGCTTATAGCCGATGGTTTTGCTTTTTCTTTTGGATGACACGAGTCTGTTGGAAGGTCTCTAACTTTTAGGGTGTCGGCTCATAGCCGAGGTCGCCTTATAGGTGAAGAAATACGGTATCTAAATCACTGCCTGCAGGGGGTGGTCCTTCAGATAGATCTTCATCATCTATTGTATAAAAACTAAACGTATGTAATTGTCAATTTGAAAAAAAAGGTATTTTATTTAAATCAAGGTAAAGCATTATACAATGAGCTAACCTAACAAAACTTCATTGCACAGAGTTTAAAAGTGAAATTGTGTTTCAAGGAGGCCATGATGTCACTTTTCCAACTTCTTAAAGAGAGGGTAGACTATAAATTGTTTACAGGTGCATTACATTTCGTGGAATCATGGCATTATGGAAGAAAAGGAAAATTTTATTTTCCAGTCAACACTTACCTAATCTCCACCTAAAGGAGGTGGTCCTTTGGGTAGATCTTCACCATCTTTGATATAAACAGTAAACTTAAGTAATTGCCGATGTGGGAAAAAAGTATTGTATTTCAACATTAAGGAACAGATGTGTTGTGAAAATATTTTGTCTAAATTGACCATCTAAGTTATATTTTTGTCATGTGGTTGCAGAATATATTTGTTGAATAGCATATTATTTATTATGCATATGTAATCTTACAAACATTTAAATCTTAATCTAGTTTAATAAATGTGGTTGAAGTAAGTTAACATTCTGTTGTAAAACTAACACTCACCTTCTTGGTTTAAATGAAGACCATGTGTGAGAATAAATTGAAATGTTTCCATTTTAATTGTGTAAATGAGTTTGTTAGTAACCTGTGGTTATAAAAATCTTATTAAAATAATTCCATGTAAGTGGTTCAGTGCCTTGACAAAGATTATTACAGAGTATGTCTGAGTGTTCATTTGAAATGGCAGTTTTAAGCCTTGAATTAATTTTTCAAGAATGATAGGCGTCGCAAAGTAAACTGATCTTGACATCTGAAAAAACAAATGCCATAATTTTCACGTGATTGTTTATTCCAGTTTAAGATAAGACTTTGTTGAGATATCGTTGTAACAAGTAGTATTGAGATTGAAATTAGAGTAATAACTCCTTTACGTCTGGAAATATATGAAAATCATATACACGCACTGCGGTGAAGAAACAGATATAAGCGATCCTCGTAGCTATGAACACTACTGAAGTAGTAGTAGAAATAAGATCTGAAAAAAATTCAGGCCCGTGCGGGTAGAGAGTTGCACCGGTATCGCTGAGGTCATCAGCTCAAATCCTTTATTGAGATTGAAATTAGAGCAATAACTCCTTTAACGTTTTGCTTGATTGTGGGAAATGAGTAAAACAAATAACAGTGATGTGCTTTCTACTCACCTTCCTCAAAATAGTTCTTCCACTCACCTTTTATCACGGTGAAAGATGGCGGGAAAATAGTTGCTGCCTGGCATTTTCTTCATCTGGCGAGAAAATCCAAGGTGTTAATTGTTAGAGAGCAAAATCGCCTGTCTCAGTTTCGCGGTCTCATTTTGCCCCCTTATCGTTGTTTTCAGAGGTACTGCCTCGTTTAATCCAGTTGCTTAGTAAGTTTCTGAGCGCCTTCTGCGTTTCTGGATACCAATTATCTGAGATATGGGATGATGTGTGTCGTGCTTTATGAGCACTAGCAGTGTTTTAGAGGTGGAGACTGCAATTTCACATACTTGTCCATACATGCCCCAATATTAAACGAGTCCTTGCATTTTCTGGTTGCATATTGTTGGAAAACTTTTTAACGGTTTACACAATCTTCAGTTCATTCCTTTTTTTGAAAATGTTCGACTTCTCGCTGCAAGCTATTTTATGGAGACCCCCAAAAATTGAAGTTACAGATTGAAATCCATTAAAATACGCGCTCTACTTTTGGGCTTGGCCAAATCTATGCATTATACCTCAAAATAAGTAGACTCATTTGCAAGAATTTCGGATTTAATGTAATGTGTTTCCTCAGGATGGACGTGGAGGGGAAGTCGACTAAAACGAAGCTTTAGCCAAAAAATGAAATAGGATTAAACGCTAGTAATGATAGAAGAGATTTGTTAGCATCAATATTTGAGTAAACTAATACTCATATCCTCTAAGCTGTTTTATACACTCGATTGCAAAAACGTTGACACCTTGAAAGCATAAACTGTGAACGATGAGACCCAATGGTCCGAGTATGCTTTGGGCATACTTTTTTTTCCAGCAATGTATTTTTTGTTGCAAAGAATAAGAATAGTAAATTATTGATTATCATGATGGAAATGAGGTTATTGTTTAAACACTACCCACAAATCCGTCGGGTCTCATCGTTCACGGTTTATGCTTTCAAGGTGTCAACGTTTTTGCAATTGAGTGTATAAACAATAAACATACCATTTCTCTCTAAATTAAGAGACTTGCGTCCATATCTCCACTGAACTTTATTCGCTTTAATTTTAAATATTTTCGCGGTCAGAAATTATTGTCTTAACTTTTAAGGGAAAATGAAAGAAATCAGACAAAAAACGAATCATGCGTGACGCGAAACTTAAAATCGAATCTCACGATTTTTTTTCTTTCGTTGTTTAGATAGTTTAAATTTTGTCATTCCGACCTACCTGCAGATAGCTTGTTCCGTCATCTGTTACTCCTCCTATTGCCACATCATAGTAACTCAAATTATTTGATGCTACTTCAGCAATACCGAAACCAACCCAACCTGTGGTTCTTACTTGCACCATAAACTCCAGTGTGTCTGCGGCCTCATTGTAGTTGTCGGAAACATTGTAATTTTCTTTGCCATCAGGCATGATCATGTTGGAATACATGTTGTACATACTGCTACTTTTTGTGGAAGCCACAAACAACGCTAAACTATACAACTGAACAAAAGCCATTTTCCTCGTCAAACATCGGCCTCGCCTTCACTGAGGAACAGTAGCCTTGAATGACCGTGCATTTTCGTAATTGTCCGTTTTATAGCTTTTTTCTAATTAGTTACGTAGCCAATGTCTGTCGGTGGTATATTTTGCATTTTTACCTTTGTTTTGGCTTCAAATCGAGCTAAGTGCAATAACAGAGAACAGGAAGCAGCAATTAGAGAAAAATAAAGATATGCGAAGAGAATATTCAAGTGGAAAGTTTTCAGTGATAACAGGATGGGAAATCAAGGAAACCATTTGCTTTCTGACTGAGATATTTCCTTTTACGGTGAATCTGAAGGGATCAGTATTGAATCATGCAAAAGCTGGAATAATTCGGTAGCTTAATCAGATGAGCACGGAGATCTCAAATACTATTCCGATAAAGGGAAGTGATAAACTGCAAGCGAATGAAGTGAAAGAAAGGTAGAAAATACATAGGTAAAAAAGTGACATCTTAACCAGCTGAAAATTAGCCAATGATATCTGAGAAATATCCAAAAAGCAAAATCTATTTAAATTTAGGCAATTCGTTGGTAATTTTGGGCCTACTTATTACAAATAACCGCTGGTCTTAAAGTGTGAGTCCAGCATTGGAACAGTATTGGTCGAGTAAGATAAATTAATCAACTACCTTCGCTTTCAACCATTTTTGACAGAAAGTTTCCCTAATTTGAAAACACATGTACTTGACTTAACGCTTAAATATGTTGTCAATATATCTGATGAGCATCGCTGACAGATAATAGCGAGAAGAGTGTAGGCGCCAGCACACACCCTCTGCTCTTTTTGTATTGCAAGTCACAATGCACTTACTGGAAAAAGTCCAGATGTATGGACCATCTACTAGAATGTCCAGTCTCACCCCCGTGAAGGTGGTAGTAGTACACCACATACCTTAGGACAAATATTGTTACGTAAACCTTGGAACGTTGCATCAGTCGCTCGGGGAGTGCCACAAGGCTACAGAATATCTCCAAAAAGCGCTTGTCATCACAACTGAAATTGGCGATAGAAAAGAAGAAGGATTTTGTTACGGACAACTAGGTACTGTGGTTCTGGTTGTTCAGGCCATATGACAAAGCTAAAAAGTATCTCCAAAAAGCGCTTGTCATTGCAATTGAAATTGGCGACAGAAAAGGAGAAGGATCATATTATGGAAGCCTAGGTGCTGTGTTCCAGTTGTGCGGGCAATACGACAATGCTAAAAAGTATCTCCAAAAAGCGCTTGTCATCGCAATTGAAATTGGCGACAGGAAAGGAGAAGATCATATAACGGAAGCGTGGGTGCTGTGTTCCAGTTCTGCGGGCAATACGACACGGCTAAAGAGTATCTCCAAATAGCGCTTGTCATCAAAACTGAAATTGGCGACAGAAAAGGAGGGGCAACTGACTACGAAAACCTAGGTACTGTGTTTCATTCGCTCGGGCAATGCGACAAAGCTAAAGAGTATCTCCAAAAAGCGCTTGCCATCAGAACAGAAATTGACAACAGAAAAGGAGAGGCAGCTGACAACGGAAACCTAGGTGCTGTGTTTAAGTCACTCAGGCAATACGACAAGGCTAAAGAGTATCTCCAAAAAGCTCTTGCCATCAGAACTGAAATTGGCTACAGAGAAGGAGAAGGATCATGTTATGAAAACCTAGGTACTGTGTTTCAGTCACTCGGGCAATACGACAAGGCTAAAGAGTATATCCAAAAAGCGCTTGTCATCACAGCTGAGATTGGCGACTGAAAGGGGGAAGAATCATGTTCTACAAGCCTAAGTAATGTGTTCCAGTCGCTCGGACAATACGACAAGGCTAAAGAGTATCTCCAAAAAGCGCTTGTCATCACAACTGAAATTGGCGACAGAAATGGAGAAGGAACATGTTATGGAAACCTAGGTACTGTGTTCCAGTCGCTCGGGCGATACGACAAGGCTAAAGAGTATCTCCATAAAGCGCTTCTCATCGCAACTGAAATTGGCGACAGAGAAGCAGCAGGATCATGTTATGGAAACCTAGGTACTATGTTCCCGTTACTCGGGCAATACGACAAGGCTAAAGAGTATTTCCAAAAAGCGCTTCTCATCGCAACTGAAATTGGCGACAGAGGAGGAGAAGGATCATGTTATGTAAACCTAGGTGCTGTGTTCGAGTCGCTTGGGCATTAAGACAAGGCTAAAGAGTATCTCCAAAAAGCGCTTGCCATTACAAGCGAGATTGGCGACAGAAGAGGAGAAGGATCATGTTATTTAAACTTAGGTACTGTGCTCCAGTCGCTCGGGCAATACGACAAGGCTAAAAAGTATCTTCAAAAAGCGCTTGCCATCAGAACGGCGATTGGCGAGATAAACGGAAAAAGAATATGTTATGTAAACCGAGGTACTGTGCTCCAGTCACTCGGGCAATACGACAAGGCTAAAGAGTATTACCAAAAAGCGCTTGTTATCTTAACTGAAACTGGCGGCAGAGAAGCAGTAGGATCATGTTATGAAAACTTAGGTACTGTGTTCCAGTCACTCGCGTTATACGACAAAGAGTATTACCAAAAAGCGCTTGTTATTTCAACTGAGATTGGCGACAGAGGAGGAGAAGGATCATGTTATGGAAATCTAGGTGCTGTGTTCAAGTCGCTCGGACAATACGACAATGCTAAAGAGTATCTCCAAAAAGCGCTTGCCATCAAAACGGCGATTGGCGACAGAAAAGGAGAAGAAACATGTTATGGAAACCTAGGTAGTGTGTTCTAGTCACTCGGGCAATACGACAAGGCTAAAGAGTATTACCAAAAAGCGCTTGTTATCTCAACTGAAATTAGCGACAGAAGAGGAGAAGGATCATGTTATGGAAATCTAGGTGCTGTGTTCAAGTCGCTCGGGCAATACGACATGGCTATAGAGTATCTCCAAAAAGCGCTTGCCATCATAATTGAAATTGGCGACAGAAAAGAAGAAGGATCGTGTTATGGAAACCTAGGTACTGTGTTCCGGTTGCTTGGGCAATACGACAAGGCTAAAGAGTATCTCCAAAAAGCGCTTGTCATCGCAACTGAAATTGGCGACCAAAATGGAGAAGGATCATGTCATGACAACCTAGGTACTGTGTTCCATTCAATCGGGCAATACGATGAGGCTAAAGAGTATTTCAAAGAAGCGCTTCTCATTACAACAGAAATTGACAACAGAGAAGGAGAAGGATCATGTTATGCAAACCTAGGTAGTGTGTTCGAGTCACTTGGGCAATACGACAAGGCTAAAGAGTATCTCCAAAAAGCGCTTGTCATCGCAACTGAAATTGACCACAGAAAAGGAGAAGCAGGTGACTACGGAAACCTAGGAATTATTTTTAGAATTTTTGGAGATTATGAAGCTTCGGAAGTATACTTGGAGAAAGCTTTATCCATACCCAGAGATATTGGAGGTAGAAGATTTGAGTTCGAAGTCCTTCGAGAGTACGCCATTTTGTATTTATTTCAGAATAAAATCAAGGACTCCCTTGCGTGTCCTCATCTGTGCATTGAAAAGTATGACGAGCTGAGATATTTCTTAGGCGCCAATGATCAGTTCAAAACATAATTTCTGGAAAACTCAGGAATATTTCCCTACAAGCTGCTTTGCACTCTGCTTTGTAAAACCGGAAATACTCGTGATGCTCTTTATGTTCAGGAGTTGGGTCGAGCTAGAGGCCTATCAGACTTAATGGCCGAGAAGTACTTGGTTGAATCGCACATCTCTGCTAATCCACAATCTTGGTTTGGCATTGAAAACGTTTTTAGAAAGAAAAATAACTGTTCTTGTCTGTACATTTCTTTTTTTGAAAATGAGCTGCATTTGTGGATTTTGAAAACAACTGAAGTCCTTTATTATAAAAGAATATCACTAGAAGAGAATCTAGTTCAGGCTGGGTTGCCCAAAGATTTGCCTTTGAGTCAATTTTTGGCAGATTATTTCCGGAGCCTTGGTATTTTACCCATTGAAGATTGTGAAGATCTGTCTTTAAATATGGTTGAATTGCAACCTCTCTCTCCCTCGAACAAAAGAGCTCAGCAAGATTGCGACTCATGGAGAAGCACGAGGAGGACGGAGTCGTTTCAAGTCTATCTTTGTGTTACAAACCGTTTATTGCCCCCGTTTATGATTTGCTTGAGGAGCCTGAAGTCATTATTGTTCCTGATCGCAGTTTGTACAAAGTTCCCTTTACTGCACTGAGTGAAAAGGAGGGAGTCCAACACCTGTCGGAGACTCATAGGATCCGTGTCATTCCTTCTTTGACAATACTCAAGTATTGAGTGGGCTTCGTTAACGCTGATTGGAGATGATGTGAAGCTCGACTTTGCCATGCAGAGGTGAGACTTGATGAGAACAGATATCTCATAAATTAAAGTTAATTTAGGTGTGAAGGTGGCTATGACTTACTGGTCGCTGACTGTCGGCGGGGATCCTTTGTTAACTTGAACATCAAGGCTAGTTTTATATAGATCTATATCTATGTTTATATATATCTATATCTATATTTACATATATATATATATATATATATATATATTTCTTTCTTTTTTTTTCTTTTGGATAGTTATTATCGACGCTCTCTGGTGTAAAATATAGAATTGCGAAAGTGCCTCTCTGCCGTTCGGATATAATTGTTAGCCTTATATATATTTACATATTGTGCTTCGTATAATTGTATTTGCTTTATATCCCAAATATTAATTGAGTTAATAATAAATTGTTGCTTCTCACTTTTTTACAGGAAAAAAGACCCCGACAGAGTAAATAATGTGAGTTACTCGAAGGAAACAGAGCTAAAAGACTTTTAGATGGATAAATTAAATAGAAACAAGTAAGGAAAATACTTTATCCGGTATTTCATTAAAACTGAAAAAAGAGTTATCCCAAATTAAGGGAGATCTATTTCAATTTTTTGTGCTTTCTGTTCCAATATTCTCAAAAGGATACATTGGTTATGTACTCAGAATGTTGTTGTTTGTATTTGTGAAATAATAAGCACGAAACAATGTTGACGTAGGTAAGGCTTTAAAGAAAAAGCGAAATCAGTAAAGTTAAAACAGTAGTTTAGGTATAAAACGAACCACTAAAATCTGGTTTGGTTCTTTTTTCAAAGCCTTTTGTAAATTTTAGTTAATAAAACCTTCAATATTTGAGGAATGATTTGATGTAGCATCTTGAAGGATCTTTGTCAACCACGGCTCTGTTTTTGTTAACATACGGGCAACTTCTGAGAAATTCGTTCGTATTAACTCAACGCTTGGCAGGAGTCGTGCCGGCCGTAAACACTTTTTACCTGGGGTAAAGAAAGGATTCGCAAAAGGAAAAGTGTTAAAATGAATGCTGTTTTATTAATATCGTCCTGTGCCTATCAAGTCAAGTAATGTTATGCAAAAATCGCAACCGAAGAAATATGAATTTATTACAAAGCGGCTTCGTTAAACCTTTGTGGTTTCACATCTCACCAATCATCCTCATCAGCTATAAAACATTGGCATGCTATGCATGCAAGAGTTATTTGGGGGGTGGGTGGATTACTTGAAACATTGTCAGTGATGTCTACATTCTTACAAAAGGAAAGAGGAGTATTAACGCGGAAAAGAACTAAAATGTCGAATTAACTCACACACAGGAATTATGTGGTAGAGTGTGTATGAAGTGTGAATAACTGTAACCAAAAATAAACTGTAATGGTGTCACGGATACTTGTTAGTACAAAATGCAGACTGCACACTGCAGACCGGATACAAAATGTAGACTGGGACAAAATGCAGACTGAGAATCTAAAGAGTTTTTTTTCGTCTGGTATGTGATAACATGTCAACTTACAACTTACCGAGCGTCACGTAATGGCTTTTCCGCGATCAGCTTTCACGATTATTTGCACTATTGTGGAATATTCCTGGTCCATTTCTTGATGAAAATCGATCATAATATAATTTCAAGCCTTCATATAGTCTTCTCACTTTGAGCACGAGTTAGTTGATGTGATGTCTGTACAGATTTCAGTTTACCAAAGTAATAAAAGTAGATGTAGATGTTGAGGAGATGTCACATGAATATTTAACACGCGCAACATTCGAGAAACAATTGACAGCTTTGCACGCGGTCCGTCTTATCATCTTTTTAAGCGGTATGTGTTTATTTTGTAGACGAAAATGCGGGCCGGGACCAAAAGTGTTCCTTCGGCTTGATTAATTTTTCTACGTTTGTAGATCACATCATATTAACTTATCTCTGTTGTGGTTCAATTTTATTCTTGGTTCAAATTTCGTTTCCTTTTGTTTTTGGGTATTGTAATGTTTGATAATGAATTTGAAACAAAGGAAAATTAAATTTGAACTAAGGATAAAATTGAACCACAACATTTCCGTAAATCATTCATTCCATCTAAGAAAATCAAATAAACATGCTAACGATGGTATCTGAATTCGTCCTTGGCCAAACACAAACGACTCCACAAGATCACTTTCTCCAGGCATCGAAAACATACACAAAATCGTCCATGGTTAATTTTAATCAGACATTCATCTGAGGATAGCACCGATCAAACCAATCCTGAAAAGTACGATCGGCACACTCAACAAATCATGAATCTTGCAACACAGCTTGCCGTTAAAGAACCGCTCAAATCAAAATGTTTGGTGCAGTTCATCAACACCTCAAGCAATATTTAATTCAAAATTTTTCCCCTCACTCTCGTCGTGAAGGAACGATAACCATGATCATGTTATAGCGCACAGAACTCCATTTACTCTCGAATAAACTATCCACCATCTTCACAGCATGAGTAACTCGCCTGATATCTTTCATCTGTCCAGTCTCATGAAGCGCGGTAAAATACACGTTTAAAACACAGAAAAGCCAACATTTCTCATTCTAATTCCATTCTACGAACCGCTCTCTCCGAATCCCCCATTACTTCGTTGAAATTTGAACACCTCTCAAAGGAAGGAGGATAGACCACCCCCCCCCCGGTTTTTCTTGGTTTTCACCAAGGAAATCGCTTCAAAATGGGTAAAATGTAAGAAGCTGTTCCTGCGATGGTTTTTAACCGATTCTTCTGAGAGTTTGCATACATATTGTTACACCCTCAGTTAGCAGATCTAAAACTTTCTTTCCACTACTGATTGTTTCAAAGAACCCTTGTTATTTATAATTTATTGCAATTAGAATATGAAACTGGGTCCCGATAAGTTTTATGTTTTGTGACTCCCAAAAACTGGGTTTGCGACAACATAAATTGAGAAAACAAAGGTGAGGGAGACGTTACATGGACGAGTATGTAATGTGTTGAGAGGTCAAATATTCCCGTACGTACGTCCAAAAAATGTTACGCATTTACAACGCCGCAGGCGCACCTGGCGAATTCCTTCTGCTTACTTCAATCGAAAAGAGACAAGTTATTTACTAAAGCAAGCTTTTCACCCAACTTGTAAAACTCCTGGATGAAGCCTGCTATTGTCAGGCGAATTGTATGGGAGATAATTACAAGTTTTTACTTTCTCAGTCGGTGCAATGATACTCACTAGTTTGTTCCGTCAAAAAAAAATCGCCTTTAATGTAAAGTCACGTCGACCTCGCAGAAAAATTAAGGCTCACCCTGTCATAGTCACTGGTTTGATACCGTAAGTATTAATTACGATACATCATTGTGCTTTGATCACAGCAGTGAAAATGTGCATTTCCTCACGCTCGCCACATTTATTACTAGTCGTAGTCGTTGATTATGAAGTACGTTCGTGGTGGAGATTGAAGGTTTTCTTTGGTTTTCGTGCTAACGCAGGTCTTATACGAAACAGGGAACAAATGGTTGGGTACCTATTACGCGGTTTGAGGTAAATAAGTTTAAACCAGAGGGAAACGTCTGCAGAGGAGTTGAAGGCTAAGTGGAAATTATTGTACAGTAAAGAGGCCGATGATGTTAGGAGCTGAACAAGACTTTATCGCCCGCAAAAACCGCCACTCAACTTGCCTCCTGTGACTTTGCTGTGACATGGCCACCAAGGAAAAATCGGCGTGAAATGCTTTATTGTTCCCGAAAGAACACAACTCGTTTGAAATAGTTTTCCTAATGTTCCAGAAGTGACGCAAACTTCCCTCAGGCTTGGATAATGGATAAAAGTTAGCTATAAAAGTCTGAAAAAACGGTTAAGCTTACTTCAAACGGGAAAAATTACCGCTTTTACTCTTCTTCCAGTTAAACTACTCGGCACAAGGTGAGCGATTGCCATTTGCGCATCGGAATGTGACATGGACAAAATGAGATAGACTATTCAAGATGGCGTTGAAAATGCAAACGGACGACGAAAATGAGTACCACATAAGATCAGCCTTGAGTAACACAGGAATCCCAACTGAGCACCATAGGACTATGGGTTGCGTTCTCCTAATGTCGAACGCAATTACATTTGGAAAATTAATTTACTCGAGGGCGAGGTCACCGGTTGGCAAGTCTTGACTCTGGCCGACGATAATTGCCAACGAGCGGCGAGGTAACCACCCTATTGAGTACCATGAAATTCTTGTCAAATGTTATAAAAACTTTGTCTTCCCTTGATTCGCACGCAAAAAAAAAATTGACAAATTTTTCCCTCCCGCAACAGCCCAACGGATGGTATTGATCCTATGTAGTGTATGTGTATCAATTGTATTGCGTCCTCATAGTGATGCTACATAAGTGAGCGAGCGTCTAAAAAGCCCTCAATCCTCACTCTAGAAACCTTCAGCAAACTCATCGTAGAAGCGGGTGGTTATCAGCAACGTGCACAGATCTCTGAACCCGGGCCATCGCGAGAACTACTCAATCAGTCACAGACAGAGCAAGAGAGCGAGATATTCTTGTCAAGAGGAAGGATGTATCAAAACGTTATAGTCATATTTACTGCCTTCCAAAGGCACCTTAACATAGGCAGAGACACAAATTGAAGCTGAAAAAAATATCCACCTTTGATGAGATCAAGAGGAAATAGACGGAGGCTTTTCAATCTATAGGGGATGGCTACGTTCAAGGTCGGACCTCGGGCAAAAATTCTGACGAACAACCCCTTACTAGCCAGTTGGACCGCTTTGGATGGGCCCTTTGGAAAACGCAAAAAGCAAAATAGTATTTCCTAGAAGTGTGCCGGACAGGAGAGGAAACTAGTACGATGTCAACCGCCTCTAATCTGGCTTCCCAAATTTGGAGTTTACGAGACGACACCGGCTAGAAATGTTGTATAGGACAGACTGGTTAATAGAGCAGCAGATCGCTTGATACTTCAGCCGACTATCTGCCCTGTCAAAAGCTGGTTTATTGCAGAGATCCACCTCTGTAAGTATGAATAAGGACGAAGAGGTTGATGCCGATGATCTATTTTCAGAAACTGACCGAACAAGGCACAAGATCAGAAGGGACTTTGAAAAATTTAGACGAAGACTGCAAGAGATAGTACAGCTGCCATAGGCTACAAAAAAATACAGACCTTTGCATCTCACTTTTCTCTCAAAATTATTGTATTTACCCATGAAAACAACTAGCTATGTCCTCGGATGTTTTCATCAAAGGAAATTTGCGTAAGTACGTCATGTATGGGGAGTTATTATGGATATTGCTGTATGTATGTAAAATTATAGGACATAATATGTATTGAATAGATAATAATTCCCCATACATGACCTACCTAGGTAAATTTGTAGGAAGTCCACTGGTCAAAATATTGCTGGCTCATTCTTTGAGCACGCAGTTCAACGTCGTTAACACTTGATGAGGATGTAGATTTACATGGACATATAGAATGCTTGAAAGAAAAGGTCGAAGTAAGCAATTATAGATAGAGATCTGTAGAATATTCTGAGATTTTTATCTAGCAGACAGCATGAACAACGAAAATTATTAGGGTCACGATGTACATCGTGATGTACAGTTTATTTAGGCGAAGCTCTGTGTGGAGGTTAGTGTTCGATGGCGGTAAGCGACTATTTTAGTTTTATCTATGGAATTGTAGTTTTTTAATTTCGCGGCTGTAAGAGCCGAAGTTGTTGCACAGGGAGCTTGTATGTGAACCAACACTCAGCAGGTGACTCTGTTCAAATCATAGACTAATGAATGTTTGTGCCGTACAAAAGCCATATTTGCGGATTTTAGCAATCTCCAAAGTAATAAACGACAGAAGAAAGAAACACTACGATTTTCCCATCACCTCTCTCTCAATGTGAAATTTTCCATTCCTTGAAAAAAAATCTCGAAAGTTGTTCACATTTATGAGCTTCCTTAATCAAACATCAAGTATAACGAGCTACAACATACATAGGTTTATTGTTTTTTTAGAGGGCACGGTAACGAATCTTGCAATCTGATTGGTTCTTTACCTGGTCAGTATTTTCCTATCTCTGCCCACGGGCCACAGTAATGCTTTCGTGAGTCGCCGAGTACATCCCAACTTTCGTCGTCATTTTTCATAAATAAACCTCGTTTTCCGGCCGGGCAGTATTTTTAAGCAATCATGTCGGTTACTACCTCAAGCTGATAAATAACTTATGAATCCTCTTTTTTATCTCTATCAAATCACTTTGGTTGACAGAAAAATATTGGTTTCAGAATGAATTTGTAAAAACAATAGTGTCATTACGTTGGTTGACAAGCGGCCTAAAAACCGTCTGCAATTAATTTTAATCGGTCACAAAAAGTACCCAGAAAGTTGAAACGTGAGGTATTTGGTTACAGTTAAACTGAACGATGGAACTTTCATTCATTTAA
This sequence comes from Pocillopora verrucosa, assembly GCF_036669915.1. NCBI lineage: Eukaryota > Metazoa > Cnidaria > Anthozoa > Scleractinia > Pocilloporidae > Pocillopora > Pocillopora verrucosa. The sequence continues at coordinate 6,748,280 of NC_089313.1, read as the reverse complement.
TATCTGAATTTTCTCGAGCAATTTGTTCATAGTGAAAGAGCAAGCGAAGTTTTAATTTAAGTTCTACAACAAATATACGCTCCCGGTGAGTCTTTCCAATTCCGTTCAATTTGGACATTTGTACCATAACTTGCTCAACAGAAATTGAAGGAATTTTTTGAGAAAAGGCCGCATTAAATTCCCTTGTGTCTCGTTGGAGTGTGCCGTTCGAATTTAGTTTTTGTGAAGGAAAGACCAGAGTTACACACGCCATTACATCAAATAAACGAGCAAACTCTCACAACTTCAAAATAAAAAAATTGCATTTAATCGCAATTACTTTCCTCGCTGTCTACATAATGAACAGAGGTAAATCTTCGTACATGAATGAATGGTCGATGAGAGTGAATAATACTTTCCATTAGATCATTGACTGATTTTGAAGAAAACATTGTCGTGACAGTCCTTGCCAAACTAGTTCTGTTGGTTTTCAAATGTTCCTACACTTTTTTTTTCTTGCGCACTCTCTAATTGACAGGTGTCAGATTGTGACAGATACTTATAAAAATAATGTTTCAAAGTTTGTTTGGAAGCCTTTTAAATCACCTTTATCGTTACGGAAATGAAAATGTTTCGCTGAGGCATCTCTTTCTAATTTGCATCACCTCTATTTTAACTACCATTTACTCACTCAAAGATTGTTCAGCTTATGGAATATCTTGCCGTATTTACAGACATAAATTATTCGGGTTCTTGCGGAAAGAATTTCGTCAAGTTTAAAAACAATAAATATGTTATTTACCGGCTAAGGGTCGGTCCATATGGTGAAAAACTGTGACCTCGGTATTGAAAATGCTGCCCTCGGCCAAGACCTCAGTCACAGTTTTTCACCATACGGACCTCCCAGCCGGCAAATAACATATATTTATTTGCCTAAGTGACCGCTTAGGACCAGCATTGCGTGACAGGTGTAGTTGATAGAAGCTTCAAGTCATAGTCGCAGATTTTAAAAGGCATCCAAGACAAAAATACAGCAGTGCCCAAAGATTTTTTGAATGGTTTTCAGAGATGAAATGATGGATTATAAGAGGAGAGATAGTTGACCTCAAAGTTATCAAATATTGGATGAATCGAAAAGTCTAAAAACACAGTCGTTTATCTGTCTCTTTTGATTGACAAGCCATCAATTAAATTGACTGATATGAGTATGGCATTTTCATTATTAGCTTTTCATATCCTACTTCCAGCTTTGTCTCCTACATCTAAAAGCTGATAGTAGCCGCTTAGAAGCCTGCTGATACTGTATCAATAGTGTAAAAAATGCTACTTTGTTTTACTGAGAAAGAAATGCAAAATTCCATAAAAACCCAAAAGCTGCAAACATATTTGACAACGATCTATTCTAATGCCCAGTAATTAGAGTGAGAATTTTTCTTTTTGTTTTAATAGAGGGAGCTGGGTTTTTGATTGACAAGTGTCAATCAATGAAGTTTTTGTCAGATAGAAAATGTTTTGGTAAAAATTATAGAGATACAGGATACTTGAAGAAAAATTCAATAGAATGGGGAATATATAAAAAGATGATTGCGGAATATCTAATTGGAACTATAGGGATACAAACCACAGGAATTAATGAAATACAGGATAGTTAGGCCAATAATTAATATGTTATGAGATGCCCAAACTAATTTTACTTGGAAACCAACAAATAATACATTGTGACCAACAATCGAACCTGTTTTAAGTAGCCTTTTTGTATTGTCCTCCACCTGACACAAGACACGGTAAAATTCTAAACACTGCAATCAACAATCCATAATGTAATTGGTGCATTTTAATTAGTTACAAAACCATTTTTTGTTTGTATGAATTTTATGTAAACATTGTCTCTACTGATCAACCTATCAATAATGAATTACATGATATGCAGCAAATATGCTTGCTGATAATTTCACAGACAACCTAGTTGTATATAATATTTTTTTTTCAGAATTTCAACACATTACAGGGTGTATGTGTTTGAATGGATACCAGGGAGCTAGCCCAACTGTCAATCAACTTGCATGTAAGTACACATATACATCACAAATTACAAGTTGTATTCCTGTTCTGAAGACACAACTTTTCCATATATTTGTAAATATATCTGATTGCATTGGCAAAAACATGCCCATTATGTTACAAGATTGACATTTGAGTTCCCTCAGCCAGAGCTCAGCTAACGGGTGAACACCCTGTGGTCGGAGGCTTGTTGAACATCCAAAGGAGCAGGCTCAGAAGAGGCTGGGAAAACCTGATTTTTAGGTTTTGGTTGAAGGTGGGCATTGCCTGCCTTCAAGCCAGCCTGGTTAAAGATAATGCAGGGGATTGAATGTTTAAGCTAGTGCCCACATGTAGCCTGGCCACCAAACAATCCAAAGGTGACTTGCAAATGACTCTGTATGGAAACCTCAGGGGGTGGAGAGGGTAAATTTTTGGAACCCTTTGGTTGACTGGCATTTTCCTCTGAGGCTAGAAAACACTTGTCTTATTCCTTGTGGTTGAAAGCCTGCATTGCAAAACTGGTAATCAGCCTTGCAACCTGTCACACTTCAACCCCTGAAGATGGGGGCATGGAGATGTTTGGTTTTGCAGTTTCTAACAGAACCCAATGCCCTCCTCACTGAGCTTACACTCCATGGCTGGAGGGTGGTTGGGTTTCAAAAGCATGCCTTTGGAAAAGAGAGCTCAATTGACATTGCAAGGTTTCATTGCTTGAAAGCTGGCATTGCCCACCTTTTAATGAGCCTGGCCAAAAAAAGTGCAGAGTCTGGCTCGTACTTCACGGCATCACTTCTCATGCATTTAATTATTTTGGCTGGGGGTGGGGTGGGGTTAAAAATGTTCAATTTTGAAAGTTTTTTTTCTGTGATATTTACTTTGAGTTTGTTGTTTTTTTGGGTCTGTTTTGGTGAATTCACTCAGATATAAATAGATATATACATATACATATACATATACATATACACCTGTTTTGAAATGTTGCCATTTGAAAAAAATACATTAAATATATATACCTTTTGTTTTCTCACAAGAAGTGTTTCTTTTTCTATATCTACAATAATAATGAACTATGTAATATGCCACATGAATATGGTCGTCAATTATAATATCAGTGACTACATATTTCTATTACTTTTGTACAGAATTTGTAACAAATATTAGATCACAAAATTGAAATGCAGCAATTGCAAGGCAGAGGTAATTTGCACCAATAAATTCAAAACTTTAAAATCCCCTTTTCACCATGGGGCAACTTAGAAGAAGAGGAAAAATTCTCTAATTATACATCTCAAATTAACTTTCTAATGATTAAATGCTCTATGTAATATGCCACAAATATGATTGTCCATTTTATTATTACTGACTACATATTTCTCACATTTCGTTACAAAATAATTTTATTACAAGTTATATGCAAGAAAATAGCAATCCCGGTATGTCGGAGAATTTTGTATTTGATCAATTAATAATTATTATGCTGTAATTAGTGTTTTATTTGAGTTCCTTAATCATGTTTTTGACAGTGAATTGCTATCACTGATAGTGCTATTACTTTTTTACAGAATCTGCTACCAATGTTGTAGCACAAGTGAACACCAAACAACTAGCAGATAGGAACAGAGGTAATGCACTAATGAATTCAAACCTTTAAAACCCCCCTTTCAACCTGGGGCAACTCAGATAAAAAGGTCTGCAAATTCTAGCATATAATGATTAAAACATTAGTCAAGATGGAAAGTTGTTTAATTATGCCTAAAATGTGAACCACAAGTGCTAAAACCCACTAATTATTGCTAGCACAAATAATTATTGTATTATTTTGTTAATAAATTTACTTGTCATTCTCATGAACCCTAATCACGTGTTGTTGCATCAAACAATTACAAATGCTAACTATAAATCACTGGTGCAGCGAAACAGAAAAATAGCACTAACTATCAATTGTTTTTTATTTTATCATGAATCAATAACTTAAATCTTCAATGCTTGTATTATTTTTAAAGTAAAGCAACTGTGTGACGTGTTGACATTGATATTTTGGCACAAAATGCTCCTGGCCTAGCATTATGTCAATGACTAGAATGTCATAATCACTGATTTTGCCTTTTACAAAAATTGACTTTTAAATCAAACACTTTGAGTTGGGAATTTGAACAATACTTTGGCCCCAGGAACAAACTAATCCTCAAAACTTCAAATGCCTGAGGGGGTTGCTGTGATAGGGGGATGTTGAAGCTCTTAATTGACTGATACATATTTATGTACCATACCCAGCCTATGAAATGTGATCAAATCTTATCAATCCTAACGGAATGAGCATACATTTTAATTCATAGTTCTTTACTTGCACATAACACAGAACATCCATTCATCCATTCATCCATCAGTGATTTATCTTCTTAATACTCACCATATCAACTGTTTGTGAAAATATTTCTGTTCAAACATTTTAGATGCCATATGCCGCAGACAGCATAGAATCTTGACAGAAGGTAAGTAAATTCTCTTTTAAATATTTCTTCTACATAATATAAATTAGACTAACTGCATCACCTGGATTTGGAATCTGTCTCTTAGAACACACGCCTGGCCTGTCTCTTGGAAAAAGTCAGACCTGTACCCCTTGCCGAAGGTTGATATACCTAAGGGAATATCAGACTTCCGCGGAATAAATGTGACACCTGTCATCGCAAGGTGCTTTGAGAAAGCTGTCTTAGGAACACACGCAAGGGAGACCTTCGATGAACATTCTGGGATCTCACAGTTTGCATACATAGAGGGAGGGAGCTGTACCAATGCTCTACTGACTATCCAACATACTGTCAATCAATATCTTGATATCCCAGAGTGCAAAGCGGTACGCCTATTCGCTATGGATTTCAGCAAGGCTTTTGATAGTGTGAAACACGATCTCCTCTCACACAAATTGAAGCAACTCCCCCTAAATCCTTTTATAGTTAACTGGTATCTAAGCTTTTTGGAAGACAGGCAGCAGAGAGTCATTAGAAATGGGTTTATTGGAAAATGGAAAAGTGTCAACAAAGGTACCACCCAAGGAAGTGTCAGCGGGCCGCACTTGTTCAATGTCTTTCTCAGTGATTTAGAGATACACTTGGACAATAAGAGCGTGCTGGTAAAATATGCAGATGATACAACCATTATCTCGCCTGTGATAGGTGATAATGACAATTCTATCGCACTGATTAATCAGTTTTCCCAGTGGTCTAGAAGTAATGGTATGTGTAGCAATCCATCTAAGTGCAAGGAAATCATTTTCCGCAAGAAAGGTTGTACAATAGAGTTTCCGATGGTGTCTGGAATACCACAGACAAAAGAGCTTACTATTTTAGGGGTAACATTTCAGGAAGACAGTAGGTTCATAACACATATTCGGGAAAAACTAATTAAAGCAAACAAGTGCCTGTTCATTTTAAGATCTTTAAGGAAAGAAGGGTACAATCAGGCCAAAATAGACCATCCGATCACATTAATGTTTATGAATTGTTAGTTCAACAGGACACGCGTATCTTCAAGAATGTTTTTAATAATACAATACACCCTTTAAGAGCTATAATGCCAAAAAAGAAATTAACCAAGTACAATCTGAGGAAAGAGACAAGTCACCATCCTAAAATAAACACTGATAGGTTCAAAAACACGTTTGTTAATCGCTTAATTTTTAAACATAATCTAGTCTTATAATTTTTATCTTGATTTTCTCTGTAATTTATATATATACCTTCTTTTAATGTTGTAACATAGGATATGTGATTATTTATCTTATGACTTAATAAAGATTCAAAAAAAAAAAAAAAAAAAAAAAAATCACAAAAAACATGTCAGGACTCACTAGTGTTGACATTGTACTAGCCATTATACTATCACTGACTAAGCAATTCTGTTAAAAAAAACTTTTAAAAATATATCTTGTTCATTCATTACCCCATATTTTGTAATCTTTCCTTCAACTTCTACTTCAACTATCTTGTTCTTGTCTATCAATAATCAGCTAACAAAATACATATAACTTGTCAAATTATTTCAATTCCTTTCTAAATGAATTTGAGGAAAATTAAGGAATCATTGATTCAAAATTTAACGACCATCAACACCCAACTCAATTCCATTGTAATCTGTTGTGCCAATCAGCAGTCATAGTATGTGGAATTTTACTAATTGATTCCTAGAATTGAACATTACCATTAAAGCTAAATAATGGTAACACTTTTCAAATAATTTTCAAATAAAAAATACAATGCATATTGCTTCCTTATCAGCATCATTTTAAGCATTTATCTAAACATTAGAACTTCACCACACCTGTAACACTATACCTGTATTGATAGTCAATCAAATACATCAAATCAAAATGTTCCAATCAATGAGATTTAATGCCTGACTCATTTCACAACCTATGGTACAGATCTTAACCCTTGAACTCCCAAGATCTCATTAGCAATTCTCCTTACTGTCTGCCATACAGTTCTTGTGATGTTAGTTTGGAGAATTTGGTATTGGATCAACTAATAATCCCCTGATCAATATTTGTCTTTATTCTCATTACTTGTCTGCTTGGTATTGCATTGATATCGTAAGGAGAAACTGTGTCTTGGTCACTGGATCATGGGAGTTAAAGGGTGAACAAAATTCAAGTTTCCTCCATAGATCTTGTCAACTACAAGTATTTAACCTTGGGGGATCACATCATTTTAGTGACAAATTATCTCCTATATTTCACAGAACTCACAACAAAAGAAAGGCTTTGTTGACCACATGTTGGAGGTGTGCAATTAAGAGGTAACGTTTCAGTTCATGTAGTTTACAGTTTAAATTAATCACAACTACAATTAGACATTCAAGAAAAGCAATTACCATTGACAGTCAAAACACAAACAAAACTTTACATTTACTCACTGGAGCAATAATCATGCAGGCGTGTGAAATTTTAATGTGCACTTTACAGATCATTTACTCCTTCTGATGCACTCCTTCTGTTAATGACTTCTTTTCCCACAGTTTGCCACGTCAAATATTGAAAAAGTTTCAACAACGTCTGATGAAAATGATGCGAAAGATGAATAAACAGGTAAGATTCTGTTTCATTCTCTTCCTAGTATACTCTTCCATACCATCATGTACTGAGCTTCATATATCCATGTAACTGAAGATAGCTTGATCTTTTGTCTTCTTTATACTTTTATGAGTAAGTTCTGTGTGAGTATTGTGATGATCCTAAAATCCAACAGTTACATAAATATTATAAATAAAATCTATCAAATGCTGCATATCATGTTACTAGCATAACTTTACATAAATTTGCAACCTGATACAGCCTAAACATGACCAAAAAAGGGCAGGGAAGGAGCTGCACAACACTGAGATCAGTTGATAAGTCAACAATACATTCAATTTCAGAACCATTAATAAATTGTGACAGTCATGACAACCCATGTTTTTTTTTTTAATAAAATGTTATCTTGTTAATCAAATATTACTCTCAAAAATGGCTGTCACTTGAATGAAATAACAAATTAGTCACACCACAGGCATCCAGCTCATGTCTTGCGAAAAAGCAAACAATTAATTAATGAAAGTATCACATATTGTGTGACTGGGTGTTAAGTTACAAGAGGAACCATTGAGAATTTGAACATGTTATAAGGAATAGTATGGGGAACAAAATTTCATCCATCTATAAGATGAAATCAAGGCTGCACGCTAGGATTTTAACTGTTGTCCATGCAGAGGCGGTTTACACCCTGAAAATCCTCCCAATCGGCATTTTTCTCAGTCAAAGGTATAACAGGAATAACAGTGATAGTAAAGCATGCTTAAAATGGCACAGATTGCCAGACACACAAGATGTCAGTAAGTTCTATTGATTTTGTGTTCATAGTTCAAATTATTTATCTTCGTAAATCAACCATATTTCATTTCCCATACAATTCCTTATAACATGTTCAAATTCTCAATGGTTCCTCTCATAACTTCACACCAAGTCACACAATGTGTGACACTTTCATGAATTAACTGTTTGCTTTTTTCTGAAGACATGAGCTTGGGACGCCTGTGGTCACACAACAAAGTTTCTGTCAATTTTCTTGACACACACAAGTCACAAAGAGTTGTTTTGAATTAAAAATTTAAATAGTTGTTCAATCTGAAAAAGGATGTAGTTGAGACCTATCAAATGAGTGCAAAAATTACATTAAAAATTTGTATTAAGGTAAAGGTTTGAGTATGTACAATTTACATGATTGAAAAACAATGACAGAAACACTAGTGTTAACACAAAATGTAATACACAATTATTTAAATAATAGCCAAGAATACAAGTTCAGTGGTAATTAACCCTTTGACCCCAAAGAGTGACTGGCATCTAATTTCTCTTTACATTGTCATCCATAAATCACACATTAAACCTTTAACTCCCAAGATCTCATTAGTAATTCTCATTACTGTCTGTCATACATTTCTTTCTCTTGATGTTAGTTTGGAGAATTTGGTAATTGATCAACCTATTAAATCCCCTCATTGATATTAATTTTTTCTTTATTCTTGTCACTTGTCTGCTTGATATTGTATTGAAATTGTAAGGAGAAATTCTATCTTGGTCACTCTGGGAGTTAAAGGGTTATGGTCATGAGAATAAAGGAAATGATCACCAACCATTAATACATGTAAGCTCTTGATCAAAAAATAAATTCTCCTTATCAGCATCTTAGGACATCTACTTGTATCAAGGGAACAGTATGGAGAATATACATACTGATGTTAGGGTGTAAAGGATTAAAGAAACAAAAATATCAATTATACAGAATTAGATTGATTACTGAGACAACCAATCATCATTTTTTCTGAAACAATTCACCCAGTGCATTCCTCGTCACTTTAACCTTTAACTCCCAAGATCTCATGAATAATTCTCCCATAGAGTTCTTGTGATGTTAGTTTGGATAATTTGGTATTGAATCAGCTTATATCCCCTAACTGATATTTTTCTTTATTCTCATCACTTGTCTGCTTGATATTGTATAGATATTGTAGGGAGAAATTCTGTATTGGTCACTCATTGGAGTTGGAGAGATTAACAAGAATCATGCCTTGATGGGCTTCAGAATGTTTGTTTTGTGATTACATGGATAATCACTGCTTTCTAGAATTAGCGGACTGTTCAATTTTGCGAGAAAGACAAATCTTATTTGGTAACTTTTGTAGCTGAATGCTGGTCAACATTCAAATGCAAACAAAATGGATATTACTATTTTTGTTCCTTTGCAAATTTGCAAATATGAATGTAAACTAATAATTAAATAACACTGTCAATTGTCACTATCACTTAATTCCTGAAACTCTAGCACCAACTTGCACAAATGCAGAGTAAGTTGAGTATTCACTATCAATCCATTAGAACAACCTGCATCTTTTAAAATCACATTTCATATGACTCATCGTTTCAAATTCAATTTTGAATGGTTACCTAAGGTTCATAATGTACAAAAATCCACCAGCAATTTGTAAAAAACGAAATTTTGGCCGAAAAACATTTAAAAATTAGTCATTCTAAATTATCGAATGTTGAGAAATATATAAATTATGTAGGTTTTGCATGTATTGACCTGTAAAGGAAAGGTTCATATTTTAAACATTTTTATTTAAGAACATCAGCACATTCCATTTATTTTAGTGTATCGCTGTATTTGACAAGTTAATCAATAAACAACTTTTTCATTATTTAAATGACTTGTATGGCCAAATTAAGGCAAGATTTTTCTAGTATTATTACTCCTCATCTCCTGTGACGGTTCTTATCTTATCTTATCTTATTGACGGAAAGCAGTTTTCACACCTTAACAAGAAAATCGCCAACTTACGTTTCCACGTCCTCGAACAATCCAAGTTTACCCGGAAATAATAGAGACAAACAGTTTTGTAATCGAAAAAGTCATAAATTTTTATTTACAGAATTACAAGAAAGTGGTCACAAAAAATCAGGCTTCAATGATGGGTGAATCTGTGCTGCTTCTCTAACTGTTGAGCACTGCAACCAATTGAATCAATATGAAGTTACATGTTAGGCAAGGCAAGGCAAGGCAAGGAAATTTGTTACACGTAAAGAAATCTGCCTCTTGAAGTTCTCTTTGTGTACCTGTATGCTGGTATAGATGGGTTAGCCATCACGACAGCCTCTAGATAGAACCTTCCACCACCCAAGTAACTAAAAAATGATAAAATAAAAATAGAATAAACAAGCGTTAAGTTTAAAGGTCATTCCAGGGAAAAAAATTGAGAAAAGTACCTGCTATGATCTGTGGCATGTTTGCAATATATAGTTATGTCACGTTTCGAGCGTCAGCCCTTTATTAAAGCGGTTGATGACGCGATTGAATCGCCATCACTGTGATCCTTTCTAAGGCGACTATTTTAAATGTCTGTGGCTTTATACGTACAATCTACCCTCATTAACTAAGGTTATTGAGTATCGTTCAATTTGAGAAATTGATATTCAGACCTCTATTTATGTTGTGGACTGTCCCACGCTGATATCATAGGAAATCCGTGGTGCTTCATTACGTGGTTTTCCAGTGGCTATGATCTGCATTAGCTATTAACTTGACTGGTTTTAAGAAGGTTCAACGAACGATTCAGAGATCGCGGTAGATTCGAATTGAATTTCCGTTATCTTCTTGTACACAAGCGTTTCATGGTCGAGATACCCTTCACTTAAATCTTTGGACACCAGCGGCGGGTTCCGCAGTATATAATTTTCTTAAGGCCGTAAACTGTTTTGTTGTCTGTTAAAGCGCCAGAGTCTGGCATAAGAAGATAAGTCGTGACGCCGCGCGCTCACGAAGAGAGATGTTTTAATTTTCTTAGAAAAACTGAAACTTTCTTAAATTTACTGTTATTGCATATATAGTTTTAGCGTACTTTTCCGTTGAACGGATGCTTCGTATCTCCACCAGTTAATTGCTTTCTTCAAACCTTTATGGCTTCATACGGTATATTTCAACCTCATCAGCTAAGATTGTTAAGCATTGTATAATTTGGGAAACTGATAGAAGAGAGGTCAATCTCTGACACCGCGTGCTCACGAAGAAAGATGTTATAATTCTCTGTAAGGAACTAAAGGAAATTGATCATTCAAAGGCAAAGTTGACATGCCGGCCATCACGCAAACTTTTGTGAATTAGATTTATATCAAACTGTCAGCTAAAGGTTTACTAACGAACGATTTCAGGTGTTTAAAATGAAAGAATCGTGAAGAATGGTTTTAACATCTAAAAAATGTACCCTCAGGATGTTATGAACGTTTGTGTTCTCATCTGAATAGCAAAACAGTAACGGTAATTAAACGACTGTGAATATATGAAAGTCATGTATTTAAATCACGGTAATTGTTCAGTGTTCAACTGCGGATGTTTTGGAATGTAGGGAAAGTCCCGATTGTGTTTCATTGTATTTGTCCTTTCACTTTCAGAAGCATCCACTACGAAGTCAACAACTTGGTGAGTACGAGTAGACATGTTAAATACAAGGGTATACAGCTTTCTATCGTCTACAAATGAATTAGTAATGGTCTACTGTTATTTTGAGTAACTTTGCATGGGGAACGTTTTGATGGCAAAGCCTAAAATGAATGCTGTTTTGTTAATATTTGTCCTGTGCCTATCAAGTCATGTAATGTCATTCAAAAATCGCAGCCAAAGTGAAATCTATTTGTTTCAAAGCGACTTCGTTAAACCGTTATGGCTTCACATCTTACCAATCATCCTCATGAACTATGAAAAGGTTTGACTTTAGCGACACTGGCATGATAAGTAAGCTCATTTCTTGGTAATAAACTGCCAGAACAATCTTTTCAAATGTTGCCATATTGCAGAATGTCCGGAAAGTTTCCAGAACACTGTAGTACTGAGGTTTATTATCCAACTGCACAAAGTAGAGAACAAATAACGCGCGAATAGAGCATAAACATCCTACGATATTATACGTGTATTTGGACCGTTGGTTATTTTGTACTGAAAAAAAAACCTGGCTAACCAGTCGGCTGCGCACAATACACTTCTCTCTCCGCTTTGCTTTTCCCGCCTTAGGAGGAATGAGCTGAAAGACTCAGCAGAAAAAAACAGTTGGATAATAAATAACTTATTGGAGGTTTTGGTGCTTAGTGTCGCTGAGTATTATTACGAGTTGTGTCGTATTTTGACGAGCTCGTAAGGTGAGTCAAAATACAAACAACGACTTTGGTATTATTTATGAACAAGAAATTAGGATGCTTGATCCTAAGGAGTCTCGTTACATAAACGTTTTGAAGGTCGAAATAAAAGAAAAAAACGAAAAACTAAGAAAAGGGACACTAGATATTATACTGATAACATTCCTTGCTTGCTTCTTTGAATACTCGCGATGAAAAATCATTGATTTGCATGTGGCTGAATTTACATTGTTTTGTTTGAGTTTCTTTTGTTATGAAAGTGGAATACAAAGTCACGAGGAGCTTTCTTTTCCAATAACATTATCTTTGCCAAATGCCAAGCTACGCAACAAAAGCACACCGCAATCGCTGAAAATATTAACAAGTTGCCGATGGAGAAATAAGGGACTTAGGGAGAAAAATCTCACGTGATTAGTGAAACCAAAAGTTCTGTTTGGATCATAAAAAAACGAGATCAAAGTTTCTTATTCCCAACAATGTCTACACCTGAGTGAGTCAGTGAGTGAGTAGGCGGGTGGCACATTTACATGTTGGAGTCTACCCAGAAACATGTTACTATGCTTCGCCTAACTGCGAGTTAAGAACATAAGTTTTAAATCAAAGTTAACATGCCGGCCATCAGGAAAAACTTTTGTGAATTGTCAGCTGTAGGTTTACAAACAAACGATTTCAGGTGTTTAAAAAGAAAGAATCGTAAAGAATGGTTTAAACATCTAAAAATATACCTCTGGCATGTTATGAACGTTTGCGCTCTCATCTGAATAACAAAACGGTAACGGTAATTGTTGCTCGACTGCGGATGTTTTGAATGTAGGGAAAGTCCCTACTTTATTTCATTGTTTTTGTATTTTTACTTTCAAAAACATCCACTACGAAGTCAACAACTTGCTAAGTACGAGTAGAGGTGTTTAATACAGGGGTACACAGCTTTCTATCTTCTACAAATGAATTACTGATAGTCGATTGTTATTTTGAGTGTCTTTGCATTAATAACGTTTTACTGGCAAAGCCTGAAATGAATGCTGTTTTGTTAATATTTGTCCTGTGCCTATCAAGTCATGTAATGTTATGCAAAAGTCGCAGCCAAAGTGAAATTTATTTGTATCAAAGCGACTTCGTTGAAGCTTTATGGCTTAACATCTTACCAATCATCCTCATCAACTATAAAAAGGTTCGTTCTCAGGGACATTAGTGTGATAAGTAAACTCATTACCTGATAATAAACCGCTAGAACAATCTTTTCAAATGTTGCCATATTGCAGAATGTCAGGAAAGTTTCCAGAACGCTGTAGTACTGAGATGTATCTTTCTTGTTGGGCTAAGACTGTTAGAAATTAAAACTCATTGAATACTACTTTCAGTCAGTATTCAATACATGGTCATCACTGATTTACATCTGCGATCATCTCTCTCTCGCTCGTTCATAACACAGTAAATAATATTTTTTCAATAAAATGGTGCAAAGGAACTTCTAGTTCGAAAAAAGGGAGAGGTCAAGTCTGTGTCCGGCTTATACCACATCATAGAAATTGTTGAATAGTTCTCAAGAAAAGCTAAAAAATACCTCAGCGGTTAAATGTCTTACATTATTCATGAAAAAGAAATAAGGATGCTTTATCCCAAGGGGTTTCATTACATATACGTTTTGACGGCAAAAAAACTAAGAAAAGTGAAACTTAAGTGAGACTGAGGGGAAACATTTTTCGAGTTTCCCCACGTGATTAGTAAAACTAAAAGTTCTGTTTGGATCATAAAAAACGAGATTAAAGTTTCTTATTCCCAACAATGTCTACATTTGAGTGAGTCAGTGAGTGAGTAGGCGGGTGGCACATTTACATGTTGGAGTCTACGCAGAAACATGTTACTATGCTTCGCTTAGCTGCGAGTTAAGAACATAAGTTTAAATCAAAGTTAAAATGCGGCCAGCAGGAAAAACTTTTGTGAATTAGATTTATATCAAACTGTCAGCTAAAGGTTTACTAACAAACGATTTCAGGTGTTTAAAATGAAAGAATCGCGAAGAATGGTTTTAACATCTAAAAAATGTACCCTCAGGATGTTATGAACGTTTGTGTTCTCATCTGAATAACAAAACAGTAACGGTAATTAAACGACTGTGAATATATGAAAGTCATGTATTTAAATCACGGTAATTTTTTTGTCCTTTCACTTTCAGAAGCATCCACTACGAAGTCAACAACTTGGTGAGTACGAGTAGACATGTTAAATACAAGGGTATACAGCTTTCTATCGTCTACAAATGAATTAGTAATGGTCTACTGTTATTTTGAGTAACTTTGCATGGGGAACGTTTTGATGGCAAAGCCTAAAATGAATGCTGTTTTGGTAATATTTGTCCTGTGCCTATCAAGTCATGTAATGTCATTCAAAAATCGCAGCCAAAGTGAAATCTATTTGTTTCAAAGCGACTTCGTTAAACCGTTATGGCTTCACATCTTACCAATCATCCTCATGAACTATGAAAAGGTTTGACTTTAGCGACACTGGCATGATAAGTAAGCTCATTTCTTGGTAATAAACTGCCAGAACAATCTTTTCAAATGTTGCCATATTGCAGAATGTCCGGAAAGTTTCCAGAACACTGTAGTACTGAGGTTTATTATCCAACTGCACAAAGTAGAGAACAAATAACGCGCGAATAGAGCATAAACATCCTACGATATTATACGTGTATTTGGACCGTTGGTTATTTTGTACTTAAAAAAAAACCTGGCTAACCAGTCGGCTGCGCACAATACACTTCTCTCTCCGCTTTGCTTTTCCCGCCTTAGGAGGAATGAGCTGAAAGACTCAGCAGAAAAAAACAGTTGGATAATAAATAACTTATTGGAGGTTTTGGTGCTTAGTGTCGCTGAGTATTATTACGAGTTGTGTCGTATTTTGACGAGCTCGTAAGGTGAGTCAAAATACAAACAACGACTTTGGTATTATTTATGAACAAGAAATTAGGATGCTTGATCCTGAGGAGTCTCGTTACATAAACGTTTTGAAGGTCGAAATAAAAGAAAAAAACGAAAAACTAAGAAAAGGGACACTAGATATTATACTGATAACATTCCTTGCTTGCTTCTTTGAATACTCGCGATGAAAAATCATTGATTTGCATGTGGCTGAATTTACATTGTTTTGTTTGAGTTTCTTTTGTTATGAAAGTGGAATACAAAGTCACGAGGAGCTTTCTTTTCCAATAACATTATCTTTGCCAAATGCCAAGCTACGCAACAAAAGCACACCGCAATCGCTGAAAATATTAACAAGTTGCCGATGGAGAAATAAGGGACTTAGGGGAAAAATCTCACGTGATTAGTGAAACCAAAAGTTCTGTTTGGATCATAAGAAAACGAGATCAAAGTTTCTTATTCCCAACAATGTCTACACTTGAGTGAGTCGGTGAGTGAGTAGGCGGGTGGCACATTTACACGTTGGAGTCTACCCAGAAACATGTTACTATGCTTCGCCTAACTGCGAGTTAAGAACATAAGTTTAAAATCAAAGTTAACATGCATGCCGGCCATCAGGAAAAACTTTTGTGAATTGTCAGCTGTAGGTTTACAAACAAACGATTTCAGGTGTTTAAAAAGAAAGAATCGTAAAGAATGGTTTAAACATCTAAAAATATACCTCTGGCATGTTATGAACGTTTGCGCTCTCATCTGAATAACAAAACGGTAACGGTAATTGTTGCTCGACTGCGGATGTTTTGAATGTAGGGAAAGTCCCTACTTTATTTCATTGTTTTTGTATTTTTACTTTCAAAAACATCCACTACGAAGTCAACAACTTGCTAAGTACGAGTAGAGGTGTTTAATACAGGGGTACACAGCTTTCTATCTTCTACAAATGAATTACTGATAGTCGATTGTTATTTTGAGTATCTTTGCATTAATAACGTTTTACTGGCAAAGCCTGAAATGAATGCTGTTTTGTTAATATTTGTCCTGTGCCTATCAAGTCATGTAATGTTATGCAAAAGTCGCAGCCAAAGTGAAATTTATTTGTATCAAAGCGACTTCGTTGAAGCTTTATGGCTTAACATCTTACCAATCATCCTCATCAACTATAAAAAGGTTCGTTCTCAGGGACATTAGTGTGATAAGTAAACTCATTACCTGATAATAAACCGCTAGAACAATCTTTTCAAATGTTGCCATATTGCAGAATGTCAGGAAAGTTTCCAGAACGCTGTAGTACTGAGATGTATCTTTCTTGTTGGGCTAAGACTGTTAGAAATTAAAACTCATTGAATACTACTTTCAGTCAGTATTCAATACATGGTCATCACTGATTTACATCTGCGATCATCTCTCTCTCGCTCGTTCATAACACAGTAAATAATATTTTTTCAATAAAATGGTGCAAAAGAACTTCTAGTTCGAAAAAAGGGAGAGATCAAGTCTGTGTCCGGCTTGTACCACATCATAGAAATTGTTGAATAGTTCTCAAGAAAAGCTAAAAAATACCTCAGCGGTTAAATGTCTTACATTATTCATGAAAAAGAAATAAGGATGCTTTATCCCAAGGGGTTTCATTACATATACGTTTTGACGGCAAAAAAACTAAGAAAAGTGAAACTTAAGTGAGACTGAGGGGAAGCATTTTTCGAGTTTCCCCACGTGATTAGTAAAACTAAAAGTTCTGTTTGGATCATAAAAAACGAGATTAAAGTTTCTTATTCCCAACAATGTCTACATTTGAGTGAGTCAGTGAGTGAGTAGGCGGGTGGCACATTTACATGTTGGAGTCTACGCAGAAACATGTTACTATGCTTCGCTTAGCTGCGAGTTAAGAACATAAGTTTAAATCAAAGTTAAAATGCGGCCAGCAGGAAAAACTTTTGTGAATTAGATTTATATCAAACTGTCAGCTAAAGGTTTACTAACAAACGATTTCAGGTGTTTAAAATGAAAGAATCGCGAAGAATGGTTTTAACATCTAAAAAATGTACCCTCAGGATGTTATGAACGTTTGTGTTCTCATCTGAATAACAAAACAGTAACGGTAATTAAACGACTGTGAATATATGAAAGTCATGTATTTAAATCACGGTAATTGTTCAGTGTTCAACTGCTGATGTTTTGGAATGTAGGGAAAGTCCCGATTGTGTTTCATTGTATTTGTCCTTTCACTTTCAGAAGCATCCACTACGAAGTCAACAACTTGGTGAGTACGAGTAGACATGTTAAATACAAGGGTATACAGCTTTCTATCGTCTACAAATGAATTAGTAATGGTCTACTGTTATTTTGAGTAACTTTGCATGGGGAACGTTTTGATGGCAAAGCCTAAAATGAATGCTGTTTTGTTAATATTTGTCCTGTGCCTATCAAGTCATGTAATGTCATTCAAAAATCGCAGCCAAAGTGAAATCTATTTGTTTCAAAGCGACTTCGTTAAACCGTTATGGCTTCACATCTTACCAATCATCCTCATGAACTATGAAAAGGTTTGACTTTAGCGACACTGGCATGATAAGTAAGCTCATTTCTTGGTAATAAACTGCCAGAACAATCTTTTCAAATGTTGCCATATTGCAGAATGTCCGGAAAGTTTCCAGAACACTGTAGTACTGAGGTTTATTATCCAACTGCACAAAGTAGAGAACAAATAACGCGCGAATAGAGCATAAACATCCTACGATATTATACGTGTATTTGGACCGTTGGTTATTTTGTACTTAAAAAAAAACCTGGCTAACCAGTCGGCTGCGCACAATACACTTCTCTCTCCGCTTTGCTTTTCCCGCCTTAGGAGGAATGAGCTGAAAGACTCAGCAGAAAAAAACAGTTGGATAATAAATAACTTATTGGAGGTTTTGGTGCTTAGTGTCGCTGAGTATTATTACGAGTTGTGTCGTATTTTGACGAGCTCGTAAGGTGAGTCAAAATACAAACAACGACTTTGGTATTATTTATGAACAAGAAATTAGGATGCTTGATCCTAAGGAGTCTCGTTACATAAACGTTTTGAAGGTCGAAATAAAAGAAAAAAACGAAAAACTAAGAAAAGGGACACTAGATATTATACTGATAACATTCCTTGCTTGCTTCTTTGAATACTCGCGATGAAAAATCATTGATTTGCATGTGGCTGAATTTACATTGTTTTGTTTGAGTTTCTTTTGTTATGAAAGTGGAATACAAAGTCACGAGGAGCTTTCTTTTCCAATAACATTATCTTTGCCAAATGCCAAGCTACGCAACAAAAGCACACCGCAATCGCTGAAAATATTAACAAGTTGCCGATGGAGAAATAAGGGACTTAGGGGGAAAAATCTCACGTGATTAGTGAAACCAAAAGTTCTGTTTGGATCATAAAAAAACGAGATCAAAGTTTCTTATTCCCAACAATGTCTACACTTGAGTGAGTCGGTGAGTGAGTAGGCGGGTGGCACATTTACACGTTGGAGTCTACCCAGAAACATGTTACTATGCTTCGCCTAACTGCGAGTTAAGAACATAAGTTTAAAATCAAAGTTAACATGCCGGCCATCAGGAAAAACTTTTGTGAATTGTCAGCTGTAGGTTTACAAACAAACGATTTCAGGTGTTTAAAAAGAAAGAATCGTAAAGAATGGTTTAAACATCTAAAAATATACCTCTGGCGTGTTATGAACGTTTGCGCTCTCCTCTGAATAACAAAACGGTAACGGTAATTGTTGCTCGACTGCGGATGTTTTGGAATGTAGGGAAAGTCCCTACTGTATTTCATTGTTTTTGTCTTTTTACTTTCAAAAACATCCACTACGAAGTCAACAACTTGCTAAGTACGAGTAGAGGTGTTTAATACAGGGGTACACAGCTTTCTATCTTCTACAAATGAATTACTGATAGTCTATTGTTATTTTGAGTGTCTTTGCATTAATAACGTTTTACTGGCAAAGCCTGAAATGAATGCTGTTTTGTTAATATTTTTCCTGTGCCTATCAAGTCATGTAATGTTATGCAAAAGTCGCAGCCAAAGTGAAATTTATTTGTATCAAAGCGACTTCGTTGAAGCTTTATGGCTTAACATCTTACCAATCATCCTCATCAACTATAAAAAGGTTCGTTCTCAGGGACATTAGTGTGATAAGAAAACTCATTACTTGGTAACAAATCGCTAGAACAATCTTTTCAAATGTTGCCATATTGCAGAATGTCAGGAAAGTTTCCAGAACGCTGTAGTACTGAGATGTATCTTTCTTGTTGGGCTAAGACTGTTAGCAATTAAAACTCATTGAATACTACTTTCAGTCAGTATTCAATATATGGTCATCACTGATTTACATCTGCGATCATCTCTCTCTCGCTCGTTCATAACACAGTAAATAATATTTTTTCCATAAAATCGTGCAAAGGAACTTCTAGTTCGAAAAAAGGGAGAGGTCGAGTCTGTGTCCGGCTTGTACCACATCATAGAAATTGTTGTATAGTTCTCAAGAAAAGCTAAAAAACACCTCAGCGGTTAAATGTCTTACATTATTCATGAAAAAGAAATTAGGATGCTTTATCCCAAGGGGTTTCATTACATATACGTTTTGACGGCAGAAAAACTAAGAAAAGTGAAACTTAAGTGAGACTGAGGGGAAACATTTTTCGAGTTTCCCCACGTGATTAGTAAATTTGAAAGTTCTGTTTGGATCATAAAAAACGAGATTAAAGTTTCTTATTCCCAACAATGTCTACACTTGAATGAGTCAGTGAGTGAGTAGGCGGGTGGCACATTTACATGTTGAAGTCTACGCAGAAACATGTTACTTTGCTTCGCTTAGCTGCGAGTTAAGAACATAAGTTTAAATTAAAGTTAAAATGCGGCCAACAGGAAAAACTTTTGTGAATTAGATTTATATCAAATTGTCAGCTGAAGGTTTACAAATAAACGATTTCAGGTGTTTAAAAAGAAAGAATCGTAAAGAATAGTTTTAACATCTAAAAATATACCTTTAGCAAGTTATGAACGTTTGCGCACTCATCTGAATAACAAAACAATCACAGTCATTGTTTCTCGACTGCGAAAGTTTTGGAATGTAGGGAAAGTCCCGACTGTGTTTCACTGTTTTTGTCTTTTTACTTTCAAAAGCATCCGATACGAAGTCAACAACTTGCTAAGTACCAGTAAAAGTGTTTAATACAGGGGTATACAGCTTTCTATCTTCTACAAATGATTAAGTAAGATAGTCTATTGTTATTTTGAGTAACTCTGCATGAGTAACGTTTTAATGGCAAAGCCTAAAATAAATGCTGTTTGGTTAATATTTGTCCTATGCCTATCAAGTCAAATGTAATGTTATGCAAAAATCGCAGCCAAAATGAAATTTATTTGTTTCAAAGCGACTTCGTTAAAGCTTTATGGCTTCACATCTTACGAATGATCCTCATCAACTATAAAAAGGTTCGCTCTCAGGGACATTGGTATGATAAGTAAACTCATTACTCGGTAATAAACCGCTAGAACAATCTTTTCAAATGTTGCCATATTGCAGAATGTCAGGAAAGTTTCCAGAACGCTGTAGTACTAAGGTGTATCTTTCTTGTTGGTCTGAGACGAAATGGTCGCGGTTAAGTTAAGTCAAGAGGCGGAGGTTTTGGAATATAAGGAAAAGTCCTAACTGTCTTTCATTAAATTTTTTTTCTGTCGTTTCACTTTCAAAAGGATCAACCACGAAGTCGACAACTTGGTAAGTGCAAGTAAAAAAAAATATCCAGAATTCTGTCATGTACCAAGTAAACAGCTCTAGATTATTGTTATTTAGAGTAATTTTGCATGAGAAACGTTTTAATTAATGGAAAAGCCTGAAATAAAAAGGTCCTGTTTTGCCCGGTTCATATTTGTCCTGTCACTTTAAAGTACTATAACGTTGTGTAAAATTCGCCACCGAAGTAAAATGAATTTGTTATAAGGCAATCATTTCAAACCTTTGTGGTCTCGCATCTTATTAATGATCCTCATCTAATTAGAAAATATTCGTTTTCAGGGACATTGTTTGTTTTCAATCAAAGCGAATAATGCCTCAAAAATAAATCAGCGAGTCAGGCTATGACACATGGCAGCAGTTTGTTTCCTTTGAGAAAAGGTAGCTTCCTTACCTCACAATACATGATATAACCAAGCCTCTTATTCTTCGATCTTCTTCATTGATTGAATCAATGAGCTTCATTATCAATTAAGAAGGGGCTCTCTTTTCCCATTTCTTTCTGTTTCCGGTTTCCTAATTATCTGCCTTAAGAAAGTTGAGACACTGGGAAGAGAAATTTTTTTAGTTTCCTCATACGATTAGAAAGACCAGAAGTTCTAGTTCGATCACAAATCCTGTGACAAATTCTTAGTAACAATGAAACTTTTTGATTTTCACATATGAATGTAGTTTAAGTCAGGCACAACTGTCTATCACCTGAGTGAAATGTGAAAAAAACTGAATATTAAAACCAAAACTCTCAGTAATTTTTTTTTATGCGATTATCATTTGGTATCTATTTGTTTATAACCTGTATCAGCTTTCTTAACATTGATTTATTATATTCCAATTGTAACTGTTTTAAAACTAAAATTAATTCCATTGTCATTCCTTTAAGCCCATTTGCGGATAATCTTTAAGTTCTCTTTGAAGTTTGTAAGACTTTTCACTAATCTTCAGACTGCTCCAACATCGAGGATGTACATAATAGATTTTTGGCTTTTAACGTTCACTCACAAAAAGATGAAAGACAGAAATCGGTAGGAATATGATTCAACCTAAGGGCAAAATGTTTCTTTTACATCACGTGACGAGATGAAGGAACCAAAAAACCTAGGTCAAAGTATAATATATAGATTTAGCCAAGCCTAAAAGCGGAGCTCGCATTATTTTTTTCCCCCGCACGTCTCAAGGGCACAACGCCTTGCCCTGGCCAGGATTAGAACCCGGGTCGCCCAACTCGTAGCCCAGTGCACTGACCACTGAACTACTGGACAAAGCTGTGGCGTTGGCGTGCCCGCGGTACAGTTGACCACGCATGTTAAAAGAAGCACCTTGTACGGTCGTACGGTCGTATATCCAAATTTTTTCGGCTTGATGGGCTACTACTATTTTGCATAATTTTGGGGCTACGCTCTGCGAGCTCCGCTACTATTTACGACAGTGACCCAGTGATCCAATTCTTCTCTAATAATTCTGGAGAGCCTTACGCAGATAACACTGACTGTCAGTTCCAATATTGGAATTGAAATTTCATGTATGGGACTTTCTTCTTCCATGACAAATGCACAGTGAACTTGGTTAATGACATTTTTCAAACGGAAGTAAACGACGGCTGAAATTCATTATCATGGCCAATTTACATTGTCAACTCAGTTGGTAAAGCCAAATAGTTTTTTAATACCCCACCAAAGTCTCTTCAAAAACTTACCCCGTTGTTTATAGAAACTATGCATGTGGAAAGTTCTCATTGCAAAAGTTAAGATAAAGTCTGTCAGTTTTTTTTATCTTTGTCCAATGACTTTAAAGTCATGTAATGTTCTGCAACAATCCCAACTTGAGGAAAATGAAAGGTGACCAACTGACTTCTTCACTTTTTTGGTGGATATTGTGAATTCTAACACTTTCAGCTTGTTACAAATAGTTTCCGGGTGTAATCGACCCAGCCCGTTTTTGTAACTTAACATGTGTGTTCCTGTTTGAAGTGACTCGTTATTAATCAAGATTATCGACCATTCAGTATTGTGTTACTAAAAATAATGTTTCCCTGATAACAGTTGAGGATTGCAATGGAAACCTAACAGCAGAAGCCATGACACCTTTCATGAGCCTCGCCTTATTTGTTGCCCTGTTCTTGCTCAACTCAGATCGCATTCAGAAAGCCATTGAGATATGCAGCGAATGTTTGATTTTGCTAAATGGCACCGATCAAAACAGCAAAGACCAATTTGATTCAGCACTGCTACAATTTTACAGCGACATCTATACCATTCTTTTCAGCGCTTATCGACAAATCTCTGACTACATAAGTGCGGAAAGATACGGGAGGAAACTGTTTGCCTTATACAGAGGGTATGGAATTATGCTTTATAAACTTGGCGAAAGCCCAAAAGCAAAGGAATATTTTGAGAGGGCGCTTGTCATCACAACTGAAATTGGCGACAGAGAAGGGGAAGCATCATGTTATGGAAACCTAGGTGCTGTGTTTAAGTCGCTTAGCCAATACGACAAGGCTGAAGAGTATCTCCACAAAGCGCTTGTCATCACAACTGAAATTGGCGACAGAGGAGGGGAAGCATCATGTTATGGAAACCTAGGTACTGTGTTTAAGTCGCTTGGCCAATACAACAAGGCTGAAGAGTATCTCCAAAAAGCGCTTGTCATCAGAACTGAAATTGGCGACAGAGAAGGGGAGGCAACTGACTACGGAAACCTTGGTACTGTGTTTACGTCGCTTGGCCAATACGACAAGGCTGAAGGGTATCTCCAAAAAGCGCTTGTCATCAGAACTGAAATTGGCGACAGACGAGGGGAAGCATCATGTTATGGAAACCTAGGTACTGTGTTTACGTCGCTTGGCCAATACGAGAAGGCTGAAGAGTATCTCCAAAAAGCGCTTGTCATCAGAACTGAAATTGGTGACAGAGGAGGGGAAGCATCATGTTATGGAAACCTTGGTACTGTGTTTACGTCGCTTGGCCAATACGACAAGGCTGAAGAGTATCTTCAAAAAGCGCTTGTCATCAGAACTGAAATTGGCCACAGAGAAGGGGAGGCATTTGACTACGGAAACCTAAGTACTGTGTTTACGTCACTTGGCCAATACGACAAGGCTGAAGAGTATCTCCAAAAAGCGCTTGTCATCAGAACTGAAATTGGCGACAGACGAGGGGAAGCATCATGTTATGGAAACCTAGGTACTGTGTTTAAGTCGCTTGGCCAATACGACAAGGCTGAAGAGTATCTCCAAAAAGCGCTTGTCATCACAACTGAAATTGGCGACAGAGAAGGGGAGGCATTTGACTACGGAAACCTAGGTACTGTGTTTACGTTGCTTGGCCAATACGACAAGGCTGAAGAGTATCTCCAAAAAGCGCTTGTCATCACAACTGAAATTGGCGACAGAGGAGGGGAAGCATCATGTTATGGAAACCTAGGTACTGTGTTTACGTCGCTTGGCCAATACGACAAGGCTGAAGAGTATCTCCAAAAAGCGCTTGTCATCAGAACTGAAATTGGCGACAGAGTAGGGGAGGCAACTGACTACGGAAACCTTGGTAATGTGTTTACGTCGCTTGGCCAATACGACAAGGCTGAAGAGTATCTCCAAAAAGCGCTTGTTATCAGAACTGAAATTGGCGACAGAGAAGGGAAAGCATCATGTTATGGAAACCTTGGTAATGTGTTTACGTCGCTTGGCAAGTACGACAAGGCTGAAGAGTATCTCCAAAAAGCGCTTGTCATCACAACTGAAATTGGCCACAGAGAAGGGGAAGCATCATGTTATGGAAACCTAGGTACTGTGTTTACGTCGCTTGGCCAATACGAGAAGGCTGAAGAGTATCTCCAAAAAGCGCTTGTCATCTCAACTGAAATTGGCCACAGAGAAGGGGAAGCATCATGTTATGGAAACCTAGGTACTGTGTTTACGTCGCTTGGCCAATACGAGAAGGCTGTAGAGTATCTCCAAAAAGCGCTTGTCATCAGAACTGAAATTGGCGACAGACGAGGGGAAGCAACATGTTATGGAAACCTTGGTAATGTGTTTAGGTCGCTTGGCCAATACGACAAGGCTGAAGAGTATCTCCAAAAAGCGCTTGTTATCAGAACTGAAATTGGCGACAGAGGAGGGGAAGCATCATGTTATGGAAACCTTGGTACTGTGTTTACGTCGCTTGGCCAATACGAGAAGGCTGTAGAGTATCTCCAAAAAGCGCTTGTCATCAGAACTGAAATTGGCGACAGACGAGGGGAAGCAACATGTTATGGAAACCTTGGTAATGTGTTTAGGTCGCTTGGCCAATACGACAAGGCTGAAGAGTATCTCCAAAAAGCGCTTGTTATCAGAACTGAAATTGGCGACAGAGGAGGGGAAGCATCATGTTATGGAAACCTTGGTACTGTGTTTACGTCGCTTGGCCAATACGACAAGGCTGAAGAGTATCTCCACAAAGCGCTTGTCATCACAACTGAAATTGGCGACAGAAATGGGGAAGCATCATGTTATGGAAACCTTGGTACTGTGTTTAGGTCGCTTGGCCAATACGACAAGGCTGAAGAGTATCTCCAAAAAGCGCTTGTCATCAGAACTGAAATTGGCGACAGAGAAGGGGAGGCAACTGATTACGGAAACCTTGGAATTTTGTTTAGAACTGTTGGTGATTTTGAAGCTTCGGAAGTATGCTTGGAGAAAGCTTTATTCATATCCAGAGATATTGGAGATGGAAGAAGAGAGTTTGAAATCCTCCGAGAATACGCCGTTTTGTATTTATATCAATATAAAATCAAAGACTCCCTGTCGTGTCTTCATCTGTGCATTGAAAAGTATGAGGAGCTGAGATATTTCTTGGGCGCCAATGATGAGTTCAAAACATCATTTCTGGAGAACACAGGAATACTTCCCTACAAGCTGCTTTCTTCTTTGCTTTGTGACACCGGAAATGCTCGGGATGCTCTTTATGTTGAGGAGTTGGGTCGAGCTAGAGGCCTATCAGACTTAATGGCAGAGAAGTACTCGGTTGAAACGCACATCTCTGCCAATCGACAATCTTGGTTTGACATTGAGGACATTTTAAGAAAGAAAAGAAACTGTACTTGTCTGTATATTTCTTATTTTCAGAATCGTCTGCATTTGTGGATCTTGAAAACAAGTGGAGTCCTTCACTATAGAAGAGTATTACCAGAAGAGAATCTAGTTCAGGCTGGGTTACCCAAAGATTTGTCTTTGAGTCAATTTTTGGATTATAATTTCCGGAGTCTTGGTATTTTGCCCACTAAAGATTGTGAAGATCGGTCTTTAAATACGATTAAATTGCAACCTCTCTCCCCCGCGCAAAAGAGCTCAGCAAGATTGCGACTTGTGGAGGAGGACGAGGACGAGGACGAGAAAGTGATTTCAAGTCTATACTTGTGTTACAAAATGTTCATTGCCCCCGTTTATGATTTGCTTGATGAGCCTGAAGTAATTATTGTTCCTGACCGCAGGTTGTACAAAGTTCCCTTTGCTGCCCTGAGTGAAAAGGAGGGAGCCGAATACTTGTCAGAGACTCATAAGATCCGTATCATTCCTTCGTTGACAACACTCAAGAACATTCAAGATAGTCCAGAGGACTATCACAGCAACACTGGTGCCTTGGTAATAGGCAATCCCAAGGTTAATTGGCTGCAAGCATTGCCAGCTGCAAGAAAGGAAGCGGAGATGGTCGGACGACTGGTGGGTGTTCCGCCTCTAGTTGAAGAGAAAGCAACGAAGCAGGCGGTACTGGAGCGGATAAGTTCAGTGAGCTTGATACATTTTGCTGCCCATGGTAACGCAGAAAGAGGGGAAATTGCACTCTCCCCCAATCCCTGTCCCAACAGTCAAACCGCTCTCCCACCGAAGGAAGCTTACATGTTGACGATGGCTGATGTCTCACGAGTGAAAGTCAGAGCTAAACTGGTGGTACTTAGCTGCTGTCACAGTGGAAGTGGAGAGATAAGAGCCGAGGGAGTTATAGGAATTGCCCGTGCGTTCTTAGGATCCGGTGCTCGCTCGGTGTTGGTTGCGCTGTGGGCCATTCCAGACTCAGCAACAGAGCAGCTGATGAGTCGGTTCTACGAACACCTCATTGAAGGTGGAAGTGCCAGTGAATCCCTTCATCAGGCCATGAAGCGGATGAGAAAAAACCCCTTGAACAAAATTTCTGAGTGGGCTTCGTTTACGCTGATTGGAGATGATGTGAGACTCGAGTTTGACAACCAGCGGCAAGACTCGGTGAGAACAGGTATTTCATAAATTAAAGTTAAATTAGATGTGAGGATGGTTATATATATCTATATATATAAGTAAATATATATATATAGATATATATTTACGCACCCTTTTTTTTCCTTTTTCAAGAGTTACTATCTCCGCTCTCTGGTGTTAAATATAGAATCTCACAGATGCCTCTCTACCAACGAGACACAAGAATTAGCCAATTATTTTTATATATCGTGCTTGGTGTAATTGTGTTTGCTTTATATCCAAAATACTAATTGAGGTAATAATAAATTGGGTTATTTCAATTTTTTCTTGCAGGAAAAAAGACCCCGATAGAGTAAATAATGACAAGTACTCGAAGGGAACAGAGTTAAAAGACTTTTAGATGGATAAATTAAATAGAAATAAGTAGAGAAAATACTCTATCCGGTATTTCATCGACATTAAAAGAAAAGGGCTATCCCAGGTTAGGGGAGATTTATTCCAATTTTTGGTGCTTTCTTTTCTGATATTCTCAGGAGGAGGTACTGGTTAGGTACTCACCATTTTTTATGTTTTTCACGCAAAAATTATATTCTGATATAATAAGCACGAAACAATGTTGACCTATGTAAGGCTTTTGAGTAAAACGAATTCAGTAAAGTTAAGACAGTAGTTTAAGTATTAAACAAACCACTAAAATATGGTTTAATTTTTGTGTTTTCAAGCCTTTTGTAAGGTTTAGTTATTAAGAATACCTTCCATATTTGTTTTTGTTAATATACGGGTAACTGCGGAGAGATTCGTTTATACTAGCTCAACGCCTAGCAGGAGTCGTGCCGGCACATAAACACTTTTTAAGTGGCGTTAAGATAGGATTCGCAAAAGGAGAAGCGTTGCGCATCCTAAAAATAAGTCCGAAGCACTTCACATTTAAAAAAATCGTACAGAGCTTAAAAATACGACTAAAAGAGGGGAAAGAGGATACCTGACGAACTTCTAGAGAAATACGTGTCTGAAGTTATCTGCTCCAGTAGAAAAGGATCACTTCCGGCTTTACAAAAGCTCAAGAACACGCTGATGTGGAAATGTCACATTCAAAATCACATCGCCAAAAAGTATATCCTGGCCAGAACTGATCTTGGGAGACAGAAGTTTAAAATCCCTTGCAGATGGCGGGAGTGTCATGCGGGCATGTCGATACTTCAATTTTTAACTGGTCACTTGCCACTTGTGCTATGCACCCTGCGCGAAGCTTGTCGACTCTTAAATGCAGAAAAATCTCTGCCAATTGGCTATGAGTTAGATCTCTGAAATATGGAAGTAATCCTGTCTTGGAATAAAGAGTTCATCTGTTGTAGAATAAGTTGATTCGTAACACCCTGTATGTAAGGAATAACAGCAAAACCAGTCGCTGATTCTTCTGGTCTTCATCAAGAGCGTTACTATTTGTAACTGGTTTTTGGCAGTTACGGAGAAAAGTTTTTATATAGCCATTTGCCCATTTGGATTTTAGTGAAGAGCGAAACAACGTCGAAAGATACTAATTCTTCACAAGCGTTAAGAGTTTTATCTTTTATGAAATCCCCAAATTCGCAGGAATTTTTGACAGTGTAATCAGTATTCCCAACAACAGGCGACAAAATTCTCGCAAGAAAACCAGAAATTGCATAAGTCGGAGAATTAACAAAAGAGACAACTGGTCTCAAACGAATTCCCGGTTTATGAATTTTAGGTAAGCCATAAAAACGTGGACATAAGCCGTCACTACTGTATAATATTTTGTACGTAGAGTCACTAATTTTACCAGCTTTTTGCAAATCAAGCAACATTTTTTTTACTGGTAGGATCAGAGTTTAAGACAGCATAAGTACTCTTGTCATTAAGCAGAGTCAAAGCTTTGTCGTGATATTGCTGTTTGTCCATTACCACAACACAATTACCCTTGTCAGCAGATAATACGAGCCTGTCCGGATCCTTTTTGAGAGCTATAAGTGCATTGAAAACATCCTTTTGAATGTTTTTGGGAGGAGGTTTAGATCGTGACGATGGCGGTTTGCTTCCTGACGCTTATTTACACCTCGTCAGAAAAACGTTTGGTCTATGAATTGTAACTTCGGTTACATTCATTAAATCTGCAAACCAGAGTAGCATCAAACTATGTCTGATTGTCCAGGTTGCCGTGTGAACTTTAATGTATTAGACAAGAAGGCATTTGCTTACCTTGGCTCCTTTGATCACTGAACCAGTCGGCCTACGGTTGATGAAGTTCGGGATCTTTTGGTCGGTAACGGCCCATGGAAGCGCGCTTGACAAGGTGATACAAGATGTCCTACTATTGCGTCACTTCCAAACCATTGATTCGGAAATTCCGTATTCCCTCGCTATCTCTCGATTGTTGTTAACAGCTTCAGCTTCAATTACGATTTTTCAACTTAAAGTTGAGATCGTAAGAATGATGGCGAGTGTTTGGCATGATTGTGCTGAATGTAGACTTCGCAAGATAATGTTCACCAGGTGAAGTAAATTTGCGACTACTGATTTTGTTGATCGAATTGTTTTTATACTTTAAAACCATGTTTCTCGAGAGGGAAGGCTAAAAATTAATGTGTACCGATAGGTTGTCATTAAATGTGTGACCTTTTTTGCCTTTTGTTTATCACTGTGATTAAATGTGTGACATTTTTCGGCTCTTGTTTATGTGTGTGACATTTTGCTTTTGTTTAATCAAGGCTTTTGTTTGTGCGCGTGGTCGCGTGTGCGACAATTCTGCTTTTGTTAATTAACGGTAAACTAAAATCAATACGCGACTTTTTCGCTTTTTTGTAAGTTTATGAAAGAATTTACAATAAACTTGACCGATCTTTAGTCCCCAAACAACGATGCGCCTTATAACCAAGTATTTTAGCGGTATTTTCAGTTTGAAAACATGCAATAATGAAATTGCCAAATTGGGGGTGCGTCTTATAGCCGAGTGCACCCTATAACCGAATAACTAAGGTAGTATGGAGGTAATTACCAGCACTGATCTGGTTCTTACTTGTTCTGCACTTTTCCATGCAGACCGTTTCCTGTGAAACGATCATAATCCATGTATTTTTGTTTTGAAAGGCACCAAATTTAAAACTAAAAAGTTTAGTCCAGTTGTAATGTGATGAATCACTTGCTAAATTTTCTTGCTCAAATTCTACTGAGGAATATTGGCCATCCGTTGTTTTTGTGATGAACTCAGGAAAATGTTCTCTTGTATGGCCCTCAGGCTTGGTAAGAAGTTATCATTTGCAGTTATGGCTGAATTAATCTGCTGCAAATTTACATTTATAAAATGAATGAGAGACAGTTGATTTCATTTTGATTCATATTTTATATTTTTAATATGGTTGACGTGGTGGGCATGGTCACCAAATCCACCGTGTAGGAGTGGCCTCTCTCTCCTAAGTTGAAACATTTTTTTATTTCTTTGATAGAAAAAAAAATGAAAAGTTGAGGTAAGGCAATGCACTTGCAAGGAGATGTTACCCAACTGACAACTATACTCATAAGATCTAAATAAATTACCCTTTTGCCCTAAAATCCCTATTTGTATTTTTATCTTTCAATGCCTGCTTATGGCAGCTTTTTTTGGATTGGAAATAAAACAGTCTTTGTATATGCGTATGTGCTGGAAACTGTTGCAATGGACCTTCAAAGGGTTTTTTATTTGATCTCTATTAAATTTTAATTTCTTTGTCAACAGTCAAAAATAATCATATAGTATCACCTTTTTTTTTCCTTCTCACCTTTAAATCTTTGAAAAATTATTTAATCTTCTATTTGAGAATTGTTAAGAAATGGAATTTATTTTAATACAAATAAGGATTTACACTGTTTAGTAGTATCATTTGTGGCTCTAATGAAACGAACAATGTATTTTCACAGTCGTTAGCTTCCAATCTTTGTTGGACAGTAAGAAAAAAACTTATTTTTTATCCACTTGTCGCGGTGATCAAAAAAATTCACTAGTTCATTAGGCTCACATGTCAATTTTTGTTTGATGCAATAAATCTCATTTGTGCACACTTTCCATGGAATAATCTCTGTTTGTTACAGATTGAAAAATATTTCTTGGGCTCCATACTGTTTCTAAAATTTAACTTCTTTTCGCATGAGCATGATAAATTAAAGATTTTCTAAATACTGTGGAAAATGGCATCTAAAACAAATGTTAGCCCAGTTTATTGTAATGTCAGTTGTTGTTAGGTTACTGTTTACTTTACTTCACCATTCCACTTCTTCTTCCCCTTCTCTATTTTATTATTTTTCTTGTCCACATCTATTTTATGAAAAAAACAATACTTGGTTTGAACAAGTTTATTAAAAATACTGCACGAGTTCTATAATTGTATTAGAAAAGGTTTCTCTGAAGTGACAATATTGAACCAAGTGATGGTAACATTGCAAAATTATGAACTTCTACTTTACTGGAAATGGTCAAAGGAAAAACAGTTTGCTAACCAGACATCATTTCTTATTGCTTAGACTTTAACAGGAAAGTTGTATTTCAAGGAGGCTATGGTGTCACTTTTCCAACTTCCTACAGAGGTGAAAGACTACTCACTGTTTACAGGTGCATAGCATTTTGTGGAATCATAGCATTATAGAAGAAAAGAAAATATTACCGTTGACACTTACCTAAATCACTGCCTGCAGGGGGTGGTCCTTCAGATAGATCTTCATCATCTACTGTATAAAAACTAAACGTATGTAATTGTCAATTTGAAAAAAAAGTATTTTATTTAAATCAAGGTAAAGCATTATACAATGAGCTAACCTAACAAAACTTCATTGCACAGAGTTTAAAAGTGAAATTGTGTTTCAAGGAGGCCATGATGTCACTTTTCCAACTTCTTAAAGAGAGGGTAGACTATAAATTGTTTACAGGTGCATTACATTTCGTGGAATCATGGCATTATGGAATAAAAGGAAAATTTTATTTTCCAGTCAACACTTACCTAATCTCCACCTAAAGGAGGTGGTCCTTTGGGTAGATCTTCACCATCTTTGATATAAATAGTAAACCCCAATGAGGGGAAAGTTCCCCAATGAGGGGAAAAAGTATTGTATTTCAACATTAAGGAACAGATGTGTTGTGAAAATATTTTGTCTAAATTGACCATCTAAAAAAAGGTTTGTCATGTGGTTGCAGAATATATTTGTTGAATAGCATTTTATTTATTATGCATATGTAATCTTACAAACATTTAAATCTTAATCTAGTTTAATAATTGTGGTTTAATTAAGTTAACATTCTGTTGTAAAACTAACACTCACCTTCTTGGTTTAAATGAAGACCATGTGTGAGAATAAATTGAAATGTTTCCACTTTAATTGTGTAAATGAGTTTGTTAGTAACCTGTGGTTATAAAAATCTTACTAAAGTAATTCCATGTAAGTGGTTCAGTGCCTTGACAAAGATTATTAGAGAGTATGTCTGAGTGTTCATTTGAAATGGCAGTTTTAAGCCTTGAATTAATTTTTCAAGAATGATATGCGTCGCAAAGTAAACTGATCTTGACATCTGACAAAACAAATGCCATAATTTTCACGTGATTGTTTATTCCAATTTAAGATAAGACGTTGTTGAGATATCGTTGTAACAAGTAGCATTGAGATTGAAATTAGAATAATAACTCCTTTACGTCTGGAAATATATGAAAATCATATACGTGCACTGCGGTGAAGAAACAGATAGAAGCGATCCTCGTAGCTATGAACACTACTGAAGTAGTAGTTGAAATAAGACCTGAAAAAAATTCAGGCCCGTACGGGTAGAGAGTTGCACCAGTATCGCTGAGGTCATCAGCTCAAAACCTTTATTGAGATTGAAATTAGAGCAATAACTCCTTTAACGTTTTCTTGATTGTGGGAAATGAGTAAAACAAATAACAGTGATGTGCTTTCTACTCACCTTCCTCAAAATAGCTCTTCCACTCACCTTTTATCACGGTGAAAGATGGCGGGAAAATAGTTGCTGCCTGGCATTTCCTTCATCTGGCGAGAAAATCCAAGGTGTTAATTGTTAGAGAGCAAAATCGCCTGTTTCAGTTTCGCGGTCTCATTTTGCCCCCCTATAGTTGTTTTCAGAGGTACTGCCTCGTTTAATCCAGTTGCTTAGTACGTTTCTGAGCGCCTTCTGCGTTTCTGGATACCAAATATCTGAGATATGGGATGATGTGTGTCGTGCTTTATGAGCACTAGCAGTGTTTTAGAGGTGGAGACTGCAATTTCGCATACTTGTCCATACATGCCCCAATATTAAACGAGTCCTTGCATTTTCTGGTTGCATATTGTTGGAAAACTTTTTAACGGTTTACACAATCTTCAGTTCGTTCCTTTTTTTGAAAATGTTCGACTTCTCGCTGCAAGCTATTTTATGGAGACCCCCAAAAATTGAAGTTACGGATTGAAATCCATTAAAATACGCGCTCTACTTTTGGGCTTGGCCAAATCTATGCATTATACCTCAAAATAAGTAGACTCATTTGCAAGAATTTCTGAGTTAATGTAATGTGTTTCCTCAGGATGGACGTGGAGGGGAAGTCGACTAAAACGAAGCTTTAGCCAAAAAATGAAATAGGATTAAACGCTAGTGATGACAGAAGAGATTTGTTAGCATCAATATTTGAGTAAACTAATACTCAAATCCTTGTTTTATATAAACAATAAACATACCATTTCTCTCTAAATTAAGAGACTTACGTCCATATCTCCACTAAACTTTATTCACTTTAATTTTAAATATTTTTCGCGGTCAGAAATTAGTGTCTTAACTTTAAAGGGAAAATGAAAGAAATCAGACAAAAAACGAATCATGCGTGACGCGAAACTTAAAATCGAATCTCACAATTTTTTTTCATTCGTTATTTAGATAAGCATACTTTTGCGTCGAACGGATGCTTCATATCCTCACCGTAAAATTGCTTTCTTCAAACCGTAATGGTGTTATACAATATATCTCAGTATATTTCAACCTCATTAGCTAAGATTGTTGAGCATTTTTTAATTTAAGAAACTGATGGTTTCCACAATCACTTGATCAAGTTGCTATTCTCAGTAGTTTTGTTAAATACTTTTGATCACAGTTTTAATTTTTTCAAATCAAAAATTGGCGGTAACTGTGTTTGATTGAGGGTCTTAAGAAGGTTAACCGTGAGCCATAAAACGGCCAAAAAAATTTAACTGTTAAGCGTAAAAATTGTGTAATTTTAACTGTTAGTTGTGAACAAAATTAAACTCAAAAAAAAAATTTCTGGTAACAACTCATGCATGGAATGATGTTAATCATTAGTCGTAAAATAGGCAGAATTTTAACCTCTAGCCGTAAAAGCCATCACCCCATTAAGACCCTCGTTCTACTACAGT
This sequence comes from Pocillopora verrucosa, assembly GCF_036669915.1. NCBI lineage: Eukaryota > Metazoa > Cnidaria > Anthozoa > Scleractinia > Pocilloporidae > Pocillopora > Pocillopora verrucosa. Next base: position 6,713,744 of record NC_089313.1, on the reverse strand, counting down.
GAGCCCATAATTCTCAAAAGCGACTTGTTTGGCTTTGACCGTGTAGCCTTGGAAAATGAAATTTCCCCGAATTTGGAGAAATCAGGTAATAGGGACCTTAAGCAAACCACGACAGCGACGGCAACGAGGACATGAAAAAACAAAAGATCTAATTGGCAGAACAATAGCTCAGCACGTGCGTTTGAAAACTTTGTACATTTCTTTGCCGTCCTATGCAAAACAACAACGTGAAATCACCACAACTTGCGTCGTCTGCGAACCGAAACCGCGACGGCAAATTATTTTAATTTCCATTTGGAACTCAACGCTTCTCTTATTACGTTATGCTGAAGTAGAGGTGTGGTGCCGTATGAGACGGTAAACACATGCAGCCATTTTTTAAATTTAATTAAAGGCAGAAATTCATTTTTTTGATCGAAGTCTTCCTAGGCGTTGCCATCCTGACTGCTTAAGGTCCCTGATGTTGACGTCAATACTAAATTAAACGGGAAGCAAGCTTGTCAAGCTTGCAATTGTTTGTTACTTTTCGATAAGAAGGAAGAACCTAAGCCATATTGAATTTTTATCATTCAAATAATCGCTCGGCGTTAGTGTCTTCCAGTGGCAATTTTCTTGAAATTGCCCGGGGAAAAGAGAAAACAAAAAGTCAGTGCCTTGCAGTGCCGGATCCTACAACGTAACTGTCGTCCAGTCCATTTCTTCCACTTCTCGCCTGTTCCCAAAAGAAATATGTTGAACTATTGATTATGACTATTATTTATTACTGAAAAGTCAAGCAAAGTCAAGCTACTCTCTCTGATGTCATTTACTTGTTGCCATATTTCAGTCTCTGGATTAACGCCTTTAAATGGAAGACCAATGAGGTAGTTTTTTTCGAGCAAGTTACCCGAGCCACTCCGACCGTTTTTTTTTTTAAGTCTTTTCTCCCCTCCCCCGCCCCCTACCCCCACTACTCTTCACTCCCCTACCCCCACCGCTCTCCTTATTTTTGACCGTCGACCGCCCCCTTGGTATAAATTTTTCCTCTCCTCAGCCTTCCGCTGCCATTAAAATCAAAGATGGCGGCCATAATATTCGTTATGAAAAAACTAAGCATTTGCTAGCTTAAATTACGCCTGCTCTGCAGGCTAGGTTCTGCGTTACATATTTTTCTTAAGGCCGTAATTTGTTTCTTTGTCTTTTAAAGCGCCAGAGTCTCGCATAAGAAGACAAGTTATGACGCTGCGCGCTCACGAAGAGAGATGTTTTAATTTTTTCAGAGAAACTGAAACTTTCTTAAATTCACTGTCTTTACATACACAGTATAAGCGTACTTTTCCGTTGAACGGATGCTTCGTATCTCCACCGTTAAATAGCTTTCTTCAAACCTTTATGGTTTTATACAATATATTTCAACCTCATCAGCTAAGATTGTTCAGCATCGTTTAATTTGAGAAAATGATGGTTTCTACAATCACGTGGCCAAAAACTAAAATGAATCCTATATCAAGACATATTTATAATGCGGACTGTCCTTTACTACTGTCAGAGGATATTCGCAGTGTTACAGTTCGTGGTTTTCCAGTGTCCATAATTTTCTTTAGTAATTCACGTGACCTTGTTCGCTTTTTGTGAAAGTACTAAGGTCTCGCATAAGAAGAGAGGTCAGTCTATGACCGCGTGCTCACGAAGAAAGATGTTATAAGGAAGTGTAACTGATCACTGCGCTTAATTACTTTTCAGATGTAATTAGTTTACGAAGCCCAGCCGTTAAATTAGTTGAAAAGTATTGTGAGGCTTTCAAATGAGCTCCAACAACATGCCCTTTGAAATCTAAATATTTTGTCATTGCTATTTCACAAACTCATAATTAAATCCTTTTATAAATGTGGGAGAAGGGAGATTGCAATCTTTTTACTTCCATCACGTTATCAGGTTACTGGTAAAATGACAACCAAAACATTTCTATATCTCTTATACGGTCAAAAACGTGCAGAACAGTATTATGTGGTTTTAAAATTAGTCAAGATGTTTTTAGGGGAAAAGTGCAAAATGTTTTTGTCGTTTCACTTTCAGAAGTATCTGCTGCGACATTGATAATTTTGTATTGTTTTGTTAGAATAACTTTACCGTAACTAAAGCTTTAACTTTACGGTTACTTGAGGTATGAGTAACCTTTTAATTCCAAAGGCAATTGCTAATTACTAATTTGTCCTGTCCTTTCCTGATACTATTAAGCCATGGCTTGTTGTGCGAAGATTAAGCTCGTTACTTGGTAATAGCTTGCGACAACAATATTTTGCTACAACTCATGGAATAATGTTATCTGTCAGCCGTTAAATGGCCAAAATTTTAGCCGTTAGCCGTAAAAGCCATCACCCCATTGAGACCCTCCTTCTACTACAGTGAGCCCATCGTTCTCAAATGCGACTTGTTTGGCTTTGACCGTGTAAACTTGGAAAATGAAATTTCCCGAATCTCGAGAAATCACGTAATGTTGACATCAATACTAAATTAAAGGGGAAGCAAGCTTGTCAAGCTTGCAATTCTTTGCTATTTTTCGAAGACAAGGAAGAACCTTAGTCATACATAATTTTCATCTTTCACATAATCGCTCGGTGCTAGTGCCCTCTAGCTGCAAGTTTCTCGCAATTGTCTGAGGAAAAGAGGAAACAAAAATGTTAAATCAGCGCGAACTTCCGTTGGGAGTTTTCAGGAGAGTGCCTACTGGATGCAGGGATCCTACAACGTAACTGTAGTCCAGTCCATTTCCCCCACCTCTCTCCCCTCCTCAAAAGAAATATGAATAACTATTTGCAATAACTATTGATTATTACTGAGAGTCAAGCTACCTCACTCTCTCTCTAATGTAATTTTCTTGTTGCCATATTTCAGTCACTGGATGAACGCCTTCAAAGGTAACACCAGTGATGGTGTTGAGTGAGTGAGTGAGTGAGTGGTTTATTTCGAGCAAATTACAGATCCACTCCGTCCTTTTTTTTTTTTATTTTTTACTATTATTTTTTTTAAGTATTATTATAATAGTTACTATTGTTGTCTTCGATGCAAATCACACCCGCAAGAAAATGAAAAGTTTATGAGCACAATGGGTGAATTTCCACCCACAAGAAGCTTACTGTTTAAAGACAGAAGCTTTAGTTGTACTCTCGATCTGATCGATCTCGTGTTGCAAATCCAACCGGTCCAAAAGAGATGAATACTGAAGCCTGACGTTTCCCGTTAAACAGAGCAAGATGTTTCATATTTGGATGCTCAAATCCATCATTGGTTAGAAAGTGTGACGTTCCAAACCGAAATACAGTCACTTAGTTTTTTTTTTTGGTATTTTTGGCTTCGATTTCGCAAATCACACCCGCTAGAAAAATAAAAGTTCACCGTGACCGTGACCGTGACCGTGTCTTCGGAAGACCAGGGGTCGATTGTCACGCAAAGATAGCTTACCCTTTAAAGAGAGAAACAAGTTTCACCGAATGTGATCCGTTAATGTGCTCCAGTTGTACTTATCCACGCGTCTTCTTCACTTATTATTTTTTGTTTTAATTCGATATTATGAATTCTAACACTTTCAGCTCGTTACAAAAAGTTTCCAGCCCGTTTTGGTAACTTCACATATAGGTTCCCGTTTGTAGTGACTTATTGTGAATCCAGAGTCACTCTGTTAACTTTTGTTATTAAAATAACGTTTCCCTTATAACAGGAGAGGATGGCAATGGAAACCTAACGACAGAAGCCATGATAGCTTTCATGAACATCGCCTTTCTAGTTGCCCTGTTCCTGCTCAACTCAGATCGCATTCAGAAAGCCATTGAGATATGCAGCGAATGTTTGATTTTGCTAAATAAAACCGATCAAAACAGCAAAGACCAATTTAATACACTACTGCTACAATTTTACAGCGCCTTCAATTTACTTCTTTTCAACGCTTATCGTCGTATCTCTGACTACATAAGTGCGGAAAGATACGGCAGGAAACTGCTTGTCTTATTCAGCGAGTCTGGTGACTTAGAAAGAGAAGGAGATGTAAGCTTAACTCTTGCAGAGATTGTTGAGAGTCAAAACAGGTTTACAGATGCAAAACAACTTTACAAAAAAGCAGTTAATATCAAGAGACTAGCTGGTGAACAAATTGGCGAAGCAAGAGCCTGCGCAAGATTCGGAATTATGCTTTATAGACTTGCCAAGGATCTAAAAGCGAAGGAGCATGTTGAGAGAGCCCTTGCCATAGCAACCGAAATTGGCGGCAAAAAAGCAGAAGCATCCTGTTGCGAAAACCTAGGAGCGTTGCTTCAGTTACTCGGGGAATGCGACAAGGCTAAACAGTATCTCAAAAAAGCGCTTCTCATCAGAACGGAAATTGGCGACAGAAAAGGAGAGGCAACTGACTACGGAAACCTAGGAACTGTGTTTCAGTCGCTCGGGCAATACGACAATGCTCGAGAGTGTCTCGAAAAAGCGCTTGTTATCAGAACTGAAATTGGCGACAGGGAAGGAGAGGCAACTGACTACGGAAACCTAGGAACTGTGTTTCAGTCGCTCGGGCAATACGACAAGGCTGTAGAGTATCTCGAAAAAGCGTTTGCCATCAAATCTAAAATTGGCGACAGAAGAGGAGAAGCATCATGTTATGGAAACCTAGGAACTGTGTTTCAGTCGCTCGGGCAATACGACAGGGCTAAAGAGTATTTCCAAAAAGCGCTCGCCGTCAAATCTAAAATTGGCGACAGAAGAGGAGAAGCATCATGTTATGGAAACCTAGGAACTGTGTTTCAGTCGCTCGGGCAATACGACAAGGCTGAAGAGTATCTCCAAAAAGCGCTTGTCACCAGAACTGAAATTGGCGACAGGGAAGGAGAGGCAACTGACTGTGGAAACCTAGGAACTGTGTTTCAGTCGCTCGGGCAATACGACAATGCTAAAGAGTATCTCGAAAAAGCGCTTATCATCAGAACTGAAATTGGCGACAGAGAAGGAGAGGCAACTGATTACGGAAACCTAGGAACTGTTTCAGTCGCTCGGGCAATACGACAATGCTAGAGAGTATCTCGAAAAAGCGCTTATCATCAGAACGGAAATTGGCGACAGAGAAAGAGACGCAACTGACTACGGAAACCTAGGAACTGTGTTTCAGTCGCTCGGGCAATACGACAAGGCTGTAGAGTATCTCCAAAAAGCCCTCGCCATCAGAACTGAAATTGGCGACAGAAGAGGAGAAGCATCATGTTATGGAAAGCTAGGAACTGCGTTTCACTCTCTTGGGCAGTACGACAAGGCTAAAGAGCATCTCCACAAAGCGCTCGTGATCAGAACTGAAATTGGTGATAAGGAAGGGGAGGCAGCAGATCTTGCAAACCTCGCAGTTGTGTCTAGAACTGTTGGAGATTACGAAGCTTCGGAAGTATGTTTGGAGAAAGCTTTATCCATATCTAGAGATATTGGAGACAGAAGAAAAGAGTTCCAAATCCTTCAAGAGCACTCTATTTGGTATTTGTTTCAAAATAAAATCAAAGCCTCCCTTTCGTGTCTTCACCTGTGCATTGAAAAGTATGAGGAGCTGAGATCTTTCTTGGGCGCCAATGATCAGTTCAAAACATCATTTCTGGAGGACTCAGGAACATTTACCCACAAGCTGCTTTGTAAGTTGCTTTGTGCCACCGGAAATTCTCGGGATGCTCTTTACGTTGAGGAGTTGGTTCGAGCTAGAGGCCTATCAGACTTGATGGCAGAGAAGTACTCGGTTGAAACGCACATCTCTGCTAATCCACAATCTTGATTTGGCATTGAAGACATCTCCAGAAAGGAAGATAACTGTACTTGTCTGTACAATTCTTACTTTAAAAATGATTTGCATTTGTGGATCTTGAAAACAAGTGGAGTCCTTCACTTTAAAAGAATATCTGTGGAAGAGAATCTAGTTCAGGCTGGGTTGCCCAAAGATTTGCCTTTAAGTAAATTTTTGGCAGATTGTTTGCAACCTCTCTCCCCCGAGCAAAAGAGCTCAGCAAGATTGCGACTCGTGGAGGAACACGAGGACGAGAACGAAGGAGTCATTTCAAGTCTATCTTTGTGTTACAAAATGTTTATTGCCCCCGTTGATGATTTGCTTGAGGAGCCTGAAGTCATAATCGTCCCTGACCGCTGTTTGTACCAAGTTCCGTTTGCTGCTCTCCGTGAAAAGGAGGGGACCGAATACCTGTCGGAGACTCATAGGATCCGTGTCATTCCTTCTTTGACAACACTCAAGATCATTCAAGATAGTCCAGAGGATTATCACAGCAACACTGGTGCCTTGGTAATAGGCAATCCCAAGGTTGATCGGCTGCTGCCATTGCCAGGTGCAAGAAAGGAAGCGGAGATGGTCGGACGATTGGTGGGTGTTCCGCCTCTGGTAGACGAGAAAGCAACTAAGCAGGCGGTGCTTGAGCTGATAAGTTCAGTGAGCCTGATACATTTTGCTGCCCATTGTAACGCCGAGAGGGGAGAAATTGCCCTCTCTCCCATTCCTGCTCATAACGGTCGAAACGTTATCCTACCACAGGAAGCTTACGTGTTGACGATGGCTGATGTCTCACGAGTAAAAATCAGAGCTAAACTGGTGGTGCTTAGCTGCTCTCACAGTGGAAGTGGAGAGATAAGAGCCGAGGGAGTTATAGAAATTTCCCGTGCGTTCTTAGGATCCGGTGCTCGCTCTGTGTTGGTTGCGCTGTGGACCATTTCAGACTCAGCAACAGAGCAGCTGATGAGTCGGTTCTACAAACACCTTGTTGAAGGAGAAAGTGCCGGTGAATCCCTTCATCAGGCCATGAAGTGGATGAGAAAAAACGGCTTTACCAAAGTGTCTGAGTGGGCTTCGTTTACGCTGATTGGAGATGATGTGAGGCTCGAGTTTGGCAAGCAGAGGTAAGACTCGGTGAGGACAGGTATTTCATAAATTAAAGTTAAAATTAGATGCGAAGGTGGCTTTGACTTACTGGTCGCTGACTGTCGGCGGTGATCCTTTGTCACCTTGAATATCAAATCGGTTTTATACCCTTTTTTTATTTCTTTCAAAGAGTAACAATTTATTCTTCCAGTTGGATGTAAAATATAGAATCTCGAAAGAGTCTCTCTGCTAATCAGATGCAAGTGTACATTTGCCTACGTATTACGCCTGGTAGAACTGTATTTGCTTTATTTAAGAAATGTTGATTAAGTTATTTATAATTGGTTTTTTTTTACGTTTGTTACAGGAAAGAAGATGAGAATAGCTCGAAGGAAACAGACCTTAGAGACTTTTAGACGGATAACCAAATATAATAAGTAGAGAAACTACTCTATCCGTTATTTTATTGTGTAATTAAGGAAAGGGCAACCTCAAATTAAGGATATTAATTTCAATTTTTTACATTCTCTTTTCCGATCTTCTCAGAAGGAGGTATTGTTTACGTATCCGAGAATATTTTTTCGGCACAAAAATTATCTTATCCGGCCGATATAATTAGCATGAAACATTATTGACTTAGGGCTCTTAAGTGAAGTGAAGTCAGGAAAGTTAAAAGAATAGTTTAAGCATCAAAAACGAGCCAGTTAAGTCTTACAGGGTTTTCTCACAAAGCCTTTTGTTATAGGTTTCGTTAACAGAATCCTAAATTATTTTATGTAAAATCTTTAGGAAAAGCTTTTCTTTTGGTCTGTTCCAGTACTACTTCTGAGTGCTTAAAAAATTGGACAAAAATTAATGGATTTCCAAATAGAACCGTGGAAAAAGCTTTCAAGGTCAAGAACTTAATTAGTATCAAGTGGAAAAATGACGGCAGCAATATTTTGAAACTGGTTCAACAAGTCACTTAGGCATTGTAATGTTTGAGTTAAAGTATGTTTGCATAGTGATTTAATTGTTTTTAAGTCAGGTTATCGTCAAAATGTTGTTTAGGGAATCAAAATATTCTTGTTTTTTAGCACACTTTATACAATTTTTGGCAAAGTTTCTTAAGGGATTATGTAGTAATTTCAAAGACGCTAAAATAAAAGACAGCTTGAGAGAAATCTTAGAAAATATTGTGAGCGTTTGTTTTAACCAGGTTACAGAGTAAAACAGATAGCACAGTTGTTCATTGTTAAGGCGGCAAGGTGGTGGGATAAAGGATGCAAGTGGTAGGAGTGTCTGTATGCGGTCCACGCATGTGCGCATGAGGAATTCTCATTCCTACCCCAACCTACACGTCCCACCCCCCTCCCTCCTCCACTTCGCTCTGCTTCAAAAAGGAAATTAAAGAGATGAATTCTTGCCGCGTTTGTTTGGAAACCTTTCCGTGAGCTATGTTTCAAACCACCGACCCCTTCGTATCGTGTACGGTCAATACGGAAGACAGTTCTCAGAATCCTGATTAACCGACCTCGCGATGTTGAGTCATTTGGGTGCTATAGAGACTAATCTTTACATAGAAGTAAAACATCAAATAAAAGACCCATTGAAGGTGCGTTGGCCCTGTACGAGAAAATTAAGATTTAGCAAAATTTAGAAGTCATTTTGAAATTTTGTAAGCGACCAGCTTTTGTTTCTGTTGTGGTAGAAAAAGTTTTTAAAACATTTGACAATAATTTCATGGGGCTCACCTCGCCGCATCGTCGGCAATTTTCGTCAGTCAGAGTCAAGACAGGCCAAGCTAAATGACATTGCCCTCCCGTAAAATAACTTTCCAAAGAATAAATGTGGCGAGCGTGAGCAAATGCAAATTTTTTCATTACTGTGATCAAAGCGCAATGATGTACCTTATTTGATATTTACGTTATCAAACTGTTGATTCTGACAGGGTGAGCCTAACTTTTCTGTCGAGGTCGACGTGACTTCACATTAAAAGCGTTTTTGACGGAACAAACTATGAGGTTAAAAACTTTTATTTATCTCCCACGCGTTTCGTGGGAGATGAATGCAGGGAGGGGGAGGGTGGTCCATTTAACCCCCGGAAAAAAACAAAACAGAAACCAGTTTGTCTTTTTGAGTTTTGGAGTAGACCCTTGAAACTGGCAAAGTTTCATTGGAATCAGTGAGATGGCACGTACCAAGACTGCCTGGTGCTTTCGTGGACACACTCTTAATCATCAAATCACCAAAGGCTAGTAGCAACATCCATGTTAATGTGCAAAGCAGCCTCAGGCATGACAGAATCTATCTTGCTTTATTTGATAGAATAGCCAAACAGAATTAGATGTTTTACTTATAAATCAAGTTGAAGGAGTTCTTTTCTGTGGATAAATAAAGTTATCAATCAGTCATTCAATCGGCTGCTCGCTACCACTCTCCCGACCCCCCTTATGTCGTACTGAAGTGCCCCAGTATACCTTTTGTTAAAGAAAAATTCACTTTTCTCTTCACTTGCACACAATTGAACTTTCTTGTGCCTTTCAAGAAATTAAAATTTTGAAGATAAAATAGTATTTGATAGGTAACAGGTGTAACAGGTGATGTCGTTCCCTAATCTCGTACCCACCGTGTAACTGATATAAAGGCTTGGCCGGCCGCACAAGGCCTGGGTACGAGACAAATTGCCCTCCTGGATGGTCGCCCCAAGTTCCGTCGCCTCGAAACATGGTTGCGTCACCTCAAACTTTAAGTTACGTTACCCCCAACTTGAAGTTCTTTAGTAATCGGGTAAAAATATCCGCTCGCGCAAGTTCCTAACTTAGAGCGGCTCCATCTTTGATTATAATTAAACTGAACACTTTGATTTTCATTAGAAAAAACTGATTCTTTCATCACTCGCTTCAATCCTTCTGGAGCGCTGTAATCTTAAAAAGGATAATTCTTCGATCACCGATGCAAATAAAGTTCGATAATCAAATAACAATAGATGTTATTTAGCACTGTCTAATAAGGGGGAATGTTTAGCTTGTACAGTGGATAGTTGTACCAATTTGTAATACTATCGTTGTTTTTCTCTGTTTCATGCAATGGAGTACTGTCGTCAGCATACAGCTTCACAGGCATTTTGGTACCATAATAGAAGTTGTCTTGGAGCACGTGATGTTGAGAAAGATCGCCATTGGTCAGCCAGATACATATGTAATTAGTGGGGTCGCTTACTCCAACGATCTCAAATACATTAGCGGAGTAAGTGATGTTCCAATCTATCCCAATATCATGGGGCTCGTAATAATAGATACCACTTGTGAGATGACCAGGATTGGTTCGTTGCACGATGTGATTTCTGTAGATGACAACGTTCTTCAAACCATTAAAGAGACATGGATTGATTGTTCTGTGAGTATACAAAAAAATACCTGTGTCGTCGAGGTAATTACGGGCAACCAATAGATTTTTTCCATTTCGAGCTTTAATGCCGCCTGAATAACCCGCTGGCCAGCCTCTGACGTAATTACTTACAACTTCCATCATATTGAAGCCTTTGAGGTACATCACGTGGTCTCGGAAACGACCTGTGTTTGGGCTTCCGTTGAAGATATTTTTCACGATTCTCATCCTTTCGTCGCACTCTTCATAACAACAACTTTGAAAGAAGCCTTGATCAGATTCCAGATTGTAATGAGTCATAAGGAATTCTAATTTTTGTTTTTGATCTCGCCAGTACCATGCTGGCTCAACTTTGGTGGCTAACCAGCCTATCTTGCCTAAATCCAGCCCACATATGTTTTCTCTCACCTCTACACCCACAGTGAAGGTAAATTTTGAAGCAACTCCATACGCATTAGAATCGCGCAAAAAGATGTTTCTGTACACATTACTGTTTCTAAGGTCCATCATTTCCAACTGCTCCCTCTCAGCGTTTCTCGGAGTTGGCCTTCCGGATGAAAAGAATACACAGCTGTTTATGGTAACGTTACTCATAGCTGTTGGTCCAGGGACTTCTCGATTGACTCCACCGTCAAAATTCACACGAATTCCGTCGAAGTACACATTATTCAATGAAACCGATTTCACTGGTGAAGCATTGTAAACTTGAAAAACATAAGGAGTTGAGGACTTGATAACTGCGATACCGCTCTGTGTTCCGTGAAGTTCCACCGGGCCAGGGATGGCGATATTACTGCTTACTAGGTATTCACCTCGAGGGAAGAATACCTTATTATTTTTGGAACTTGCAGCGTGATTAACGATGGCCTGAATGGCAGACGTGTCGTCCGAGATTCCATCCCCAACAGCAGCAGTTAAGAATCTGCCAGGATGCTTCACGTTTGTCATTCCAGCGGGTATGTTCTCTGGTTCCGACGCTAAATAGTTTGGACGTAGTAGTAAAAACTCTCCATCATCGACTTCACTCGATTTCTCTTTGATAACGTATTGCCGCTCTCCCTCGCGTCGCAAAAATATGTTCTGTGCCGTGCTTTCTCTGCCAAATGCCTTTCGGGTAGAACTTATCCCCATCCTTAAAAAAAATAAATCAACATTGCATTAGGATTCGTCGTTTGGCCAAACAAAGCAATTACCATATCTTACGCATCAACCGAACTCGGTAAACCCAAGGATTTTTCACGAAAACAAGATTCGCACGAGAACCAACGGGCGTACAAATACTTTGCCGATGTTTCACTCGACCTGAATTTAACGAAGAGGAAAACAACTCTGATAACAAAAAGAGTACAGGTGAGTTTAATAGTTGCTGGCAAAAACAACAAAACTTTGGATCAAGCTTTCACTTGCATGTTCCAGGTTCCATAAACGGAAAATGATTTGGAGAAACCTTAAGTTACACGCCTGAAGCGTTTTCTAAGAAATCGAGCGAATAAACTCTTCGGATAATCAGATTCGGAGCTGGGAAAAATTGTTGGCAAAAATTGCAATGACGTGATATATTTGTTGATTTCACAATTTTCAACAAGATTTTGGCATGCAATTGCCTTTGGCAGAAATTCATGCGCGAACCGCCTTTGGAAAGCTTAAGTACATTGAATAGCCAGCTTTAAAAATCATCGGGTAGATGTGTGATAAGACGAAACAATAGCACAAAGAATAACTTTTGCGCGGCCTTTGTCTCTTAGCAGGGTAATTTAGCATTATCAACTGAGTTCATAACGTAAATTGGCCACCATAAAGAGTTTAAAAGGTGACGTTTCGAGCGTTAGCCCTTCGTCAGAGGGATTGGAGGAACTGAGGATTGTGTATGGGTTTAAAAAATGTTTGTGCAGAAAATGGAGCTACGCTTTATTAGTGGGAATGTGGTGACGGGAAAACAACTTTACAAAAAAATTAACTGAATGAAAATCGCTCGTTGATACCGCGGGGATTAAGAGTGCCGATTTGAAAGATAAATTTGACGAAGGGCTAAGGCTCGAAATATCAGCTTTTAAACTCTTTACTGTGGCCAATTTCCGTTATCAAGTCAATTGATAATACTAAATTACCCTGTTACACTCTCCCACCGACGTAGCACACATTTTCTTTAGAAACTTACCCCCTTTATTCCTTTGTCTCTTAACCCAGCCCTGATAAGTTAATGAGCTATGCCATTATTCCCCAAGGGAAGGGGCACAAAATCACGACCAATTAAAACCATCTCGTGTACGCCTCGCTGCTTCTATTACGGATCTAGAATTTTTTCGCTACTGCAAGTAAATGGCTCGAGAACAATAGGCATTTTGCATGCGCGATGGAATGTTTTCCATTTTAAATCACATCATTTCTATCGACACTCACCCAAGCTCGAAGATCACACTCACAAACAAAACCACTTCTAGTCCTCTCATCATGTGAAAGTGCTCGACAAAAGACAAACACTTTTCAGTGTTCCTTACGACACGACTTTGGACTCGTTACTTAAACTTCAAACGCGTTAAGCTTGGCCTGCTGGTCACTTCAAAGAGGTCTTCAAATGCAGAACAGAACAGGAACATTCCATGCTGTGATATATCTCACTGGCATGTGCAGCATCTAATAGTAATGTATCGTTTCCCCAGTGTTACACACAGGCAAAGCGTACTTGGATCGGTCGCAGTAAAACGGGGAGAATTAACTCGATAAAAATCGTCTCGATAACTGACTAGGTACTCGATTTATGATAATTACGTGAATCGTTTCAGTTAAGACTCTTTTGAGAAACAATAGTACTTGGCAGGTATTGAAGACAGGGACAATCCTGGATTTCTCCTGGGAGAGGGTGCACCACAAAGGAATACCATAATTTACGGGTGACGTAAACGAATTTTCCAAGCGAACATAGAAGAAGGGTCATGATTGGGCAATAACATAATGAGAACTACCGTGAATTCATAGAACTTTTATAGCGCTTAACATAAAGTCATCACAAATGCGTTGATTAGCATTTCATTTTAGCTTTATGGAGATATTCATACCGAGATGTAAGGATTTAATGATCTGCTGCTTAGATTCGGGGAATTTTTTAAAGAGAAATCCAAACCGGCAAGTTTCAAGAAATTTTCGCCCCCGCCTCTCCTTCGGCGACGTTTTTCGCAGCTAGCACTTTCGTACCCAGCTGTTTATTGCCTCGACCACAATTTTTTCCCATAACCTAGCCACCCCAGACAATGAGCGGCATAAGTTATGAACGAGGATGGTTTGCTATTCATGTTTGATTTCTCATCAATGTCTTTGACACCTCGGAAATACAACACTGATACAAGATTTAGCGGTTATCGTAGGTCATGAATCACTCATATAATACGTGAAAACTGTATAGAGCCCATATCAGGTCTTAGAAGTACATATCACGTAAGAAAGAACGAGAGTGTGAACGCCGGACAACATGAGGAAATCATAAATCACGCATTCCTTCCGGTGGTAACCGAGTTATCGAGAAAAAGTTGTCCAAGAGTAAAAAGATAATAAAAATGGTTTAAAAAACAGGTTTTGAGAGTGGTAAAAGAAAGAGTAATCAAATTTCCTTTCGTCTAGGGGACTTGGCAAACTATGCGAGGCCGGGGATATTTTCTGTACGCTTGAGAGTTGGCTCGTTTGGAAAGTTATCCAGCCCCTCCGAGCTTTGGTGGCAGTGATCGTCAATTACCCATAAAAACATCTAAAGCGATTCGATTCAAGCCAAGCTTAAGTCGATTCGATACTTATCGACAAAGTCGATAAGATACGCGCAGAACCATCGATTTGACACAACTCAAGTCATTTCGATACAAAGTAAGGGATAAATTTGGAGCTTTTCATTCGTCCACGGTGAATGAGACCAAACTGAGTGAAACGCACAGCACGTGCCATGCGGAAAATTCTCGTTCGACCCATGGTATCGAGGTATAAGCTGGTTTAAAGTTGATTGGCTTTGAAATATTTGAAAGAAAGCGCCAGTGGCTGAAAGCACCAAAGATGTTGGTGAAATAACCTAAAACGTTGGCGAAACGACCTAAGACGCTTTTATAGCTAACAAGTGGTCGTTAAAGAAACGACCCTTAAGCAAAACGACTTAATCGTTGATAGCCATTCACCACCACTGCTAAAAAAATCTGAGTCCATATATATTTCCGTTCCAGTCACTACCGGTCAACGTTTCAGCCGGCCAGGTTACATTTCTAGCCTAAACAAAGATGGCGGCAGCCAGCGAATTTCCGACAGAACTGGCGACCCGTCCTTTGGGCCTCACAGCTCTTATGGGACTTGATATTAATCAAAAACCTTTGCACAAAGCTATCTGGGAGTCTTTTTCTGTGAACAGGCATCCTGAGAGAGTTCCACTATCCTTCAGACTTCTACCAATTGATCACGAATTTCCCAAAGCAAAATCAAAGGTGAGCTTTCCTATCGCTTTTAAGTGTAGTTACTCTTAAATCCTTTGATTACGTGAAATTCTTCTTATTTTGGTTACATTTAAGCTCTTTCAGTACAGTTGAAGCTCACCCTTTAAACCCGAACGTCAGTATGAATATTCTCCATACTTTTCTCAATACTTTCCTAAGGTAACAATCAAGAACTGTAGTTGGTGATCATTTCCTGTATTCTCATGACCTTAGCTTAATGTTTGATTCTGGGGTTGTATAGCAAAGAGAAATTAGATGCTAAAGGGTTAAATGGACACTATTTTTGTACAGCAAGGGTGTCTGCATATAGGAAGCTACCACTGTTTCATTTTTCTTATATAATTTTATAAAGAAAGTTCTATGAGTGATTTCCACAAAATCATCAAAAGAGTTAATCACAAATCAATTGTACTCCTGGGTTTTTTTCCCAAGGAAGCATTCTCTTGCTTCCTTGAGTTCTGACTCTCTCAAACCTTTCCCTCCAAAGATTTCCTTAGTAATTCTCTGTACTGTCTGGCGTACAATTCTTAGGATGTTAGTTCAGAGAATCTGGAATTGGATCAACTAATGATCCTCTAATTTTTTCTTTTTTCTTTTTTCTCATCACTTGTCTGCTTGATATTGCATTGAAATTTTAGAAGTAAGTTCTGTCCCTGTCACTCGTGGGATTTGAAGTGTTAAGAGAACCTTTATCTTTGTAGGTGTGCATGGGGTCTCAGTAACATTTTCCATAAGTGAGGGCAGACACAGCCATGAGTGGGGTCACTAACATTGAAAATCTTAGCAGATAGCCATAGGAATGTAAGACCTCACAGAAGCAGTATGCCTCCTGCAACCAGAGTTACTCAGACCTCTGCTTATGCGAGTATATGCTGGCTTTTTATCACTGAGTCTTGTTTCCTTGTAGCGTTCTACCTATGAGTGGTACATACCAAAGGGTATCTTGAAGACAAAATGGATGCACAAACATCTTTATCTCTCTCCTGCTGTGGTGGTCATGTTTTAAGAGTTGGATTGGGATGACGTTCAGTGGAAAGACAGGCAAACTGAATGTGCTTCAAAACTAGAAAGAGTCAGGTAATAACAAGAGAGTGAGAATGTTATCTTACTCCTCTATAACAGTGAACTTTAATTAGCACTAATGACATGACTGAAAATTTTTAAGTAATATGACAAGTGTGGTTTGATTCCACGCTCTCTAATGGATACACACACAGAATAATATATCAACCTAACACATAAATTTGAGCAAAAAACAATTGTTTAATAAACAAAAGAAAAATACTTTTGTCCAATCATCAGCTTAATTAACAATTCCTGTGATTTAGAGTGCTATTCAAATAACAACCATGAAATACGTTTGTCATAACAACAGTAAGTGCTCTTGACACTCTGGAAACCTCCTTCTTTACCAAGCAACAATCAGATACTTGTAAGTTATAATAAGAACATTACAACTTTTGAAGTTGTTACTTTCACACTTATCAGCTCATTGAATGCGAAAAAATATAACCAGTACAATGAATAATTTTGTATTCTATAACTTCAATCTTGCATATTAAACCATTCAAAGCAATCTTTTCATTTCTGAGCAGGACCAGCCTTCAAGACCAGAACACTAAGGTTGCTGTGGTTCTTATCCAAAAGAATGCTCCTCTTCCTCCAGGTAAACATCAATAAATACATAGAAGTCAAAAGATGATGTTATTAAGTAGAGAGTTTTAGATCCATGTTTAGTGTTTTCATGCTAACGTCAAACCATAAGTGACTGCGAGGTTTATCTTAGAGTTACATGTCATTTATTGAGCTAGGCATGGGCTGGAAAATGGGGAAAAACTGCACCCAAAGTGTTGAGTATGACCCAAGAGTGGTGTCTGTAATCAAGGTCAAGGGCACGATTTCTTCCCACATAGAAAAACACGATTGTAAAACTGTAAGAAAAAAAAATGTTATTTCATATTAGTTCCTGTATCCAAAAATTTGAGTACCCTTCATGGAGGAAATTTTTGCTAATTGTAATAAATCACAGGTGATGATTTGCAAGCACTAGAGAGGGCAGCAACACTGTGCAGTGCATGTGACCTGTCAGCCAAATCATTGTTTGTCCTTCCACATACAGATCACTTGATTGGCTACACAATTAGGTATTTGTTCAAAATTTATCATTTTTGATTGATTTTGATGAGATTGGTTTTCATTGAGTTTGCAGTTGAATGTAAAAGCCCAACCTTTGTCAAATATAGGAAAAGATTTATTTAGTAAGAGTTTCATATTTTTTCTATCATATTTATTCTAGCTGATCAAGAAAAGTTTCAAAACAGGACACAATAAAGACTAAGTTAGTTAGAATTATTTGGAAAAAGTGACAGTGAAGTAGAATGAAATTGAAAAGCTTTTACATGAGTAAGCCTCAGACTCTATTAACCCTTTTATTCAGTCTCAAGATTTCATTAGTAATTCTCTTTACTGTCTGCCATACAATTCATGTGATGTTTGTGTGGAGAATTTGGAATTGGATCAGCCAATAATCCTCCACTGGATATTTTTTCTTTATTCTCATTACTTGTCTGCTTGATATTGTACTGATGTGTAAGGAGAAATTTTGTCTTGGTCATTAGTGGGACTTAAAGGGTTAAACTAACTTTAGACTCACTACAAGTTGTTTAGTTACTTACATGGGATGAGAACGTTTTAAAAATAAGGGAATATCTATCAGAAAATCAGATGTTATCAGCATTTATCAAGACTTTCCCAAGAGAGTTAACAGCCTCTCTATTGATTTGTGTTTTCATCTGATTAACCCTTTAACTCCCAGATCAAATTTGTAATTCTCCTTACTGTCAACCATACAATTCTTATAATATTAGTTTGGAGAATTTTTGATCAGATCAACTACTTATCCCCAAATTGATATTTTTCTTTATTCTCATCTCTAATCTAGTTGATATTGTATTGATATTGTAAGGAGAAATTCTGTCTTGGTCACTCATGGGAGTGAAACAGTTGAATGATCATACTACAAGTTATCATAGTCATTCATGGGACATGAAATTCATGCCGCTTCAAAATAAAAAAGGAACAGGTTTGAAACTTATGAGATAAATATTTCTTCTTCTTCTTTTTTTGTAAGGCTGGAGAATGCTTTTTATGATTTAGCACAGAGTTATTACCATGGAGAATGTAGGAGAGTTAAAGCCCACAAGGTGAGGTTGCAATTCTGGAAATTTAAGGGAGTAGGGAGAAGGTCAGGTTATTAAAATCCCAGCCAGGGGGAAACAACAAGCCTGTATTTGCTTCATGCTGCAGAAACTAGGGAGATGTAGTGGCCAATGTAATAAACTGTGTCCACTGTTGAATGGTCCTTGTCTAAAATTTATTTTCAACTGTCACTGTCTACATCGTCTTGTACATAGATGATACGTAGATGGATGACACAGATTGAAGATGAGGCCACAGTCTCTGAGTGTCTTGAATTGAATTTTCAACTAGTCAGTAAAAGGGGAAAAGATAGCGTTCTGGTTAGCTTTTTGGACTCTTTTGGTTTAACTGCCTTAGTTCGACATAAATTCATGGTAAAGCCATTGGGGTTTTTTAGTAGGACACTCCCCCTGTACTAAGTAAATTTCTCTTCTAAGATCAAGGACAGAAAAGTATCAGTAACTAAAACTGTCTGTTGGAAAATGTGCCAAAATTCTGGGTCATATACAATCCTGTATAACTTGCCTGGTAGCGCAATGTAATGTTTTTATAGATTACCTTTTCACTAGCCAGAATTACCATCAAAATAATTTTGTTGTAGCACAAAAAGTAAAATTTTATCAATATACGAAATGAAGAGACACTTATTATGTTTTCATGCTCTTTATGATCATTAGGAATTTCTTAACAAAGGAACTCATCAGGTGAGAACTTTAATTTGCAAATGTGATCTTTGTATGTCAATAATTTGATGTGATTGATTCTACTCAAACTACAGAACTACATTTAGTGAAAGGCTGAGGGAAAGAGTTACCAAGAATTCTAAGCAGAAAAAGCTTGTTGATGTCAGCTTTGAAGGGTGTTACTTTGAAATGTTTCTCATTCGGTGTCTTTTTTTTGCTACCCTCATATATATATATATTATTATTATATTCCACCAAAGACATCACTGACCACATTTTGCTTTGCACATGGCCTCAACAATTCATGAATCTCTTATTTTGCTTCTCTACTGTTGTTGTAGCTATTGTTGGTGCGACACCAATTTAAGGTTGCCTTTTTCAATGAGCTAAGACAAGACCCTCACTCTGCTATCAAGTAAGTTCGTCAGTATTTATTTTTTTATTGATCTTACAATGACAACAATTAGTTGGCCAAAAGGTAGATCTCAGTGTTTCCCTTTTTTTCGGTTAAGGGGTCAGGAAGGAAAAGGAACTTTCAGGGCTGTATTAGCCAACTTTCTGTTAAGAGACTTTTTTGAGAAAAGAAAATTTAAAGAGGAAAAGTAGAAATGAAAATTTTGAAAAGGACACTCTGTGAGAATATTAAACAATATACTTTCAGCTGACAGCAATGCTTGTCTCTGAAATGATCAGCAATTAGTGTAGGATTTTCACAAGGTATCTCAAGGTTTAGAACTAGGACAGTGGAGGAGAAGGAGCAAATCTTTTTTTTTATGAAAGAAAATGACAGAGAGTTAAAAGTTGTTCTGCCTTGCCACATGACAGCCAAAGACAGTTTACAAAATTGGCAACTCCTGCCACAGATTTCTTCCCCCAATATTTTCAGTCTTCCTGCCTTGGAGATCTCTCAACATAAACTCCCAAGTTAGTTACATTTGCATATTAACATACCAGACATCAGCTGATTGATGTAAGACTTTTTTAATTTTTAACCCCAGGCACTACAGGCAAGCATACAGTCTTCTTGGAGAAATCAAGACATCTGACATGAACATACTAGAGATCAAAGTTGTTGCTGGATTTATTAATTACAAGGTTTGTGTTTTTTCATATTTTAGAACTCTAATCAATATATATTTGGTGTATACCATTGTAATAATAGTTACATAAAAGTAATGATGTGAAGAAGACATTGTACATCTTGGATGAGTTAAAGACATGATCTCTTATCACATAATTTTACATTTTTGGGATTATGTACTCCTTTTTCAAAGATGCAAGGTAAATTTTTCACCAGATACCTTAATTGTGCCGTTAAATCATAAGATCTCTGTCTGTAATTCTAAGTCTGAGGTGTACAGTCAAGTCACTCTTAAGTGGGCACTTTAGGGAGGTGGCCATTTAATAAGTTTATTTTAGAAAAATATAATCAGAAAGTTATGAATGAACTATGGTACAGTACTTACTGGTAGTTATTAATTCTTGAAATCAGTTTACCCACTTAAACATCCAATTTCATTTCAGAATGAAACTACATTATAGAATGTGTCGCTTACAACGTTGATGAAATATTCCTTATTTCTCTCTGATTTTATAACAAACCTGTTGGTGACTGCTTAGGAGAAACACAGTACCAAAAATGTGTCCAACATTTTTTAATATGGTCACTTACAGGAGTGTTTTGGAAACAGTGACAAACAGAAACAAAATGGTTATTGGCAGAGTGGTCACAAAAAAACCAAATATGTTTGAAAAAAGTTGATGCTAAATTTAGATTCAGTGGAATTTAAATGTTCTATGGGACCAATATATCTGGTAATTTATATCCCTCCTACGACATATATTACAGACGTTTGAGTTATCTTGACAACCAAACAGTATTAATCAATTTATATTAATTGTCTCACAGATTTGTCATCTAAGTTTCCAAGCATCAGCCCCATTAGATGCCATATCACAATTCAGAAAGCATGTGGATTTGTTTAAGGAAAAGGTTGGCTGCCCTGACTTAGCCTTTGAACACTCAGCCTGGCTCTCCAAACAGTGAGTATTTTTTTCACTTTAGCCACCTCACTCTTAACTGGAAGGTCTGCATTCAATTTGTTTTTTGGGCACTTACATATTTACAGCTACAGCACCTCCCTCCACCCCAGAGTTTAAATAAGTATTGGCCAATTATGAAGGGAATTTGATAAAAATGCTTCGGCATGGGGGTAGGGGGTAATCTATCAGACCTATATGTAGCATCAAATCCAGAGAGAGAACTTTTAGTCTCTTTATGCTACAGAAACCATGACAAGCTTTGATGTGGTGAGTCCTCTTTGGTTTGTGTTCTAGAAGGTTTTTGCTTTCAAAGAAACCCAAGCTGTGACCAGGATCTAACAACTCTTGTTTCTTAACAACATTAGATCAAGAACAGGTCAAGTTGAAGTGAAATTTTGGACTGAACTTTTCAATGTAATGGAACTGAAGTGATGAAAACAGGAGACTTTTAAATAATTCGTTAGTCAGTTCAATGATGAATAATTGTCAAATTTAATACAACATGCTGTATGGTAGGGAATTGTAGAGGCTTAATCAATAACAAACTATGTGAAAAATTAATACAGGTTCAGTTTATTTGGAGAACTGTTTGATGAAGCCATCAGGAATGGTTTAACTGCCTTACAGGTAACAATGTAGAAGATCTGTGTTGGCATATTGGTTCAATGAATGAAATATTTATTTATTAAATCTACAAACAACAATACATCTGTAAGAAGAGAAAGAAATTCTTACTAATTATGTTACTAAGTATTCTGAATTGGTATTTAGAATAAAGAAAAAATTGTCTCCCATTATGCTATATCTCTTATGATAATTGTATGCAATATAATGGAGTTTTTTTCTGTTTTAAAGGTACTTTTTTGTCATCTCTTAACAATCATGAAGATCTTTTCTCCCCTAATAAAATTTTGGCTATAAACAGAGAGAGGCACCTTAATAAATAGGATTGATGTAAATGTGCCCAAACAAATCTGGTCTAGTGACTGATTAGAGTGTCCAAATCAGTCATACTCTCAGATTCTGGTAAAGACTTAACTGTTACTTTATCACAGACTCAACACCCAGGATTTTACTATCAACAAGCAGCAAACAATGCCATTGTCAGGAGACAGCTTTGCCAGGGCTTGTGTCATGTAAGTAAAATTATTATCATGCCAGAGGATTGCTGAGAAAGATCTGAAGGAACAGTGACAGACACAAACTCAAAGGAGCAATATTTTTCTTAATGAAAATGACCATTTTTTTATCATTAGTTGAAACTTACCAATAAAAATTTGAAGACTAGAACTGTCTGACTTAGGTAATTTTGAAGTACAAATTATTTCTGAAGAACTTTTCCTGGAGGGCCTTACCCAGATAAATTGGGCTACATACTTGTGCACATGAGTGGACATAGCTACAATGAAGGTCAAAGCTTGTTCGGACAGTTATCAAAAACATATCCTATATCCCAACATATTACAAAAGGCCATCTTTTGCCAATTCAGCTGTGTACACAGAACTTCCCCCCTCTAACAATGTTGGTAAAGCCTAAGTTTAGGCAGTACATCCTGGTAACGTTTACAAAGCACACAAAATTTGAAATTGTTTGGGGGAGGGGTAGGGAAGGTTTTGATGTAAGTAATATTGCCTTAGACTTTAAACCACCTTGTAGTGTGGGATAATGTTGAATGTAAACTAGTGGCAAGAAAGGGTCATAGATTCCCTTCAGAGCACACCTAACCAAAAACTAATTAACTACCACTCAAAAGGGTCATTTGTTTTCTGCATGTAATTAACTTTTATTGTTGAGTGAGTCTGATGAGTTACTTTTTAGTTAATACATTGGAATCTGTTATTAATTCGTCTCTAGACTACCACTCCACTTACTATGAATCCCTTAGAAAATGCTGGAAATCTTGACTTCTATGGTCAGAGACCTTGGAGACAAGGTTTTCAAGGTAACTGCAAATATATAATTTTTTCCTCAGGCAGTGTTTTTTAGAGTAAGTACAAAAGGTGTTGAGACACTCAGTAAGTTTTCTTTGCAAACCATGTACTGGTTAAAAAGCTCAGTGTTAGAATTTTGTTCCATTTGATAAGAAAAACTTTTCGTGTATCAAAAACGCTCTGTCAGAAGAAAAATTATAAAACTTTTTTTTCAAGCTTATTTGAAACTTGATCTGTTGAGATGTAATACTTTACTTTAATTTGTAGAACTGCTGGGTTCATTTGACTAAATATATTTGTAGGAACAGAACCACCAGATGCAGGAATAAAGAAGGCTGGAATTATAGCCTTGCAGTCCCAAGAAATCCAAGTGGATCATTCTGTAAGTGCACTGTATTGTTTTGCATACTTTCATTTCATTTCAAGAAAATTAAGATCAGATAAATGTCAGGGAGAAATCATGGTGACAAATTAAGTTTAAATGCAAGGTTAATATAACTGAGAATTTTTGGTTGTGCACAATTGCATCAATGAGCTTTCTAGCCAAACCAAAGCAATTATGAATTTGAAATCCCAATTGCCAGTATTACATAATACCTTGTTAGCAAATACTCTTACCATCAATCTCTTTATTTATGCTAACCTACTTTGTATATTTGGTTAAGGTACTTAGAATATTGGCTCCTTTTTTTTCTCTCACAGTGGATTATCATTCCCCTTCTCAGTAGTGCAGTGATGAGTAGCACAATCACCATGCCCATAGGGGGTTGACTGCAAACTTTCAATGATTTCTTCTGTTTTACATTTTCATTGAAGCCGAATCTTTGCTTACAGGTAAAGTTGTTCTTATTGATTATTGTAAAAGCAAAAAATCAGAAAACCACATTACTGTCTTCGAGAAAATACCCGTGAAAGATGAAAAATCGAGCCAATTTTGGTTGTAACGCGTAACACAATATCAGTGGTAAAATTTTTAAAATACATTTTTCACTGAAAAGAAAGCTCGTTTGACTAAACAAATTACACCTAATGATAACACACAATAAACACTACATTTGAGCAAAACTTTGACATTTCAAGTTTATTAAAACGAATAGAAAAGATTCATCATTCTTAAGTATCCTTTGTGTAACGCTGGGTTTCAGAATTTGGAAGTACACCAAGTTGTTGTCCGTAGATTGCCTGAACTGGAATCCTGTGGGAACAAAAACACATTAACCAAATGCTCATACTTGGTGTTCTAAAATAGCGAAAAATCAGTCTAAAGGATTGACTATAAACGGAGAAATATCAGTGTAAAACAGTCGCTACGGTTTTGTAAAACCTGATTACGCAATAATATTTTTCATCAACTTACCTGCTCCTTCGCTACTATACTTCAAACACGGCGAAGTCGGGTTTCAAAATCGATTACACTTCAATGCTCATAAGTTTCTCTTGTCATTTCCAAGTTTTCGGGTCCATATCTCTAGAAACGGCCAAAATATTCACTTTTGATCAAGTCGCTACGCTTTTTACCATGTTGACGCCATATTGAGAACGGAGTCTCGCCACAAATGCCACCAAAAGCGCTATGAAATCTGCTGTTTGCTCCGCCATTTTCGCCTTCATCTTTTCATCTCCGTGTCGAAAATAGCTTGGTTACTGTAGGCGCAGGAATTTGTATTATCATTTTTTGTTAGTGTTGGTGTTTCATAGTTTTGTGTTAGGTGTTTATTTTCTCGTCTTCATTAGTGTCCTTTGTCAGTTACCAGTTTTGCACTTGTGATATTTATTTAGATTTGGTATATATATTGGTTGCGCGTAATTTATTTGGTTAGTTGTCTAGTTTGCGAAAATTATCGTTACATATCTAGCTCTGGGTTTCATGTTTTCGTCTTTGGTTTGGTCACATTCGTCTTGTAAGTATCCTTGTTTATTTCGCTCTGTCGTTTTCCAGTACTTTCACTCATACGATGTAAGTTATTTTATGCTCATTCGCGTGTTTGTAATTTTGTCATTTTCAGTTACCGTATTCAACAAGTTTGTTCTAGTAAAGTTTGAAATACGAGTGATTAGCGTTTGCAGCTATAGTAACCTTTCCTGTTTTGGCGGTTTCTGCGACGTTATCAAGGGTCGCTGGGTCTTCAAGCTCAATAATTTTTCTGAGATTTAGCAATCTGTAAAAATCGCTTCAAGTGCGCTTGACAAGAGGTATGGTTAACGAAAAGGAAGAAAAGCTTGCGAGGATCAAAGAGTGGAGGAGGAAAAAGCAGGAAAAGAATAGTCTAAGGAATCTAAAATATAATGAAAAGAATCACAAAAAGAGAGCTGAATTTCCAAGAGAAAAATGGTGATGTGATCTTCAAGTTGTAAAAAGAGGCAGAAAGTCTGTTTTTAGAGTGCCAGTTGATCTCACTGAGGAGATACTAGCCTCCATGTAATACAAAATGTTATTATTTCTACGTTTTACTATGTCAGTGAACTCGAAATTGATTATTTGTGAAAAAGACCACACCCACAAGGGATTCTGGGAAATACAAATTTGAATCGAATGTGACAAAAATAAAATAGTTTGAAATAAATCAGTTGTAATAGTAAATGTGAGTTTAAAATAGACCTAAAGAAGTGATTTTGTCCCAAACTAGCAATTTTCACATTTTCCGTACATGTTACAGAAGTGGGTATGGTGATTGTGCTACTCATCAGTGGCTCAGTTTAAAAAGTACAAATCACCCAGGATGAAGAGATACCTGAGTAAGTTCTCTCTTTTTTCACTTTAACACTTTAAACCCTAAGAGTGACCAGCATCAAATTTCTCCCTAAAATATCAGCCCTGAATCACATGTTAAGGTCATGAGAATAAAGGAAATGATCACCAACCAAAGAGGCTTTTGATTGGTGAACAAAATCTCCTTGTCAGCACCTTAGGAAATGTATAAAGAACAGTATGGAGAATATATAGACTGATTTTAGAGTGTAAAGGGTTAAGAACTTAGCAAGATGCAACTAAAAGCTTTTGTTTCTTCATAACAATGTACATGTAGTGCTTTTAAAAGTTAACAAAGTCAAGACAGACGAATTTGCACTCGTGCTACACGTGAATGCACTCGTTTTTAGCCAATCAGAAGCGCGTAATTGTTGCATGTACATTATTAACGTTCTAATATCACGAGAAAAGAGAGACCGCTGAGCAGTACCTGTACGACAAAAGAGAACTTTAAGTTTATCATTATGTCTTGTGGTGTGGTTGTGAACATGAGAACGTTTCGTGATGATAATAACCTGACAGAAACTATTTCCTGTTAATTCTGCAGTGGTTCATATGGGTGAGGAGTATTACCACGCCAGGGATTACAGTAAAGCTTTATTGTGAGTAAAGCAGTAGAGAAAGTTTCAGTTTAGAATCAGTAGTGGTCAAGTATTGTGCCATAGGCAGACCAGGCAGACTAGGCCGTTTTAAGCGTTTTTTTTAAGAAATTTCTTTCGGCTGGAGGCCGTTATGAGAAAGTTATTTCGTAAAAAGGCGCCAACTTACCACAAAATGAGTTGATTAACATTTCATTTAACTTTATGGAGAAAGTCAGACCGAGATGTAATATAGGTATGCATTTTTCAGGGCTTCATTCATAACCCTCGTAGATTTTTTTCGTCTCATGTCAACAATTAGTTAAGTAACAACAAACACAGTGTGGTCTGCTTGTGATTGCACGGAAGTTTTCGCCGCTCCTTTGATTGATGTTTAAAATCTAGCTTTTTATTGTGTTTTTCACGTTACCATGTTCCTACCAATAGCTTAGCTCCATTTTTCTTTGTATAAACCACACACGACTCTCGATTCCTCCATTCGCTCTAACGAAGGGCTAACACTCGTAACGTCAGCGTTAGAAACACTATTAACGGTGGCCAATTTTCTTTATCACCTCAACTAACTTTACCGACCTCCGCCGAAGCAGCACCAAAGTGTCTTCATAAACTTACTCCATTTATTGTTGTCATTCTTTGTTGTTCTTTAAGGTTGTTGGGAAAAGTCACGTGGGATTACCGCAGAGAAAAATGGTGGTCACTTCTCACGTCAGTTTTAATCACATCACTGAGGTACTGTTGTTTTGTAGAAAGTGAGACAAGATTTGTACTCTCCAGCTCTTGTTTCTGAGAACTCAACATGTAAGCATTTTCAGTTGAAATAATCTGAATTTACTTTAGTTTTGCATTACCTTGCTCTTAAATTGGTCTTGAAAACACGCGCTACCCTCTCAACCAATCAGAAGTAAAATTGAAGCCAATGGCGCCTTGGTTACGCGCGTTTTCCCGCACTTCAGGCAGGTTACTTGTTTTTTCTCTAAGTTACCCCTTGTGGTATTTACCATTACTGTGATTGGTTGTTGGGTTTACCTTGGTTGTGGTTGGCAACACGTTATTGAAAAGCCCTTAAGCGTGAGAATCAGGGATAGTATGTCGATGTTGGTGGAAGTTTGGCTCATTTACAATGCGGACACAACCAACTCGGACAGACAGAATAATTCCACGTCTGTTCAGTTGGACTGCTACAATGCCAAAAATCAGAGTTGGTCTTCTTTTTCCATGTCAAATTATTGTCAAGGGGTTGTTAATGAATAACAACTTTGGGGGTAGAACATTCAAAACAGCTTTTCTTAACTTCAAATTTTAGATTTATTTATTTTTACATCCATAGTCTACTTAACTCTTATTACAGGTGTGCATACTTGGTTGGCAATGTGGAGGAATATATCACCCTTTCGCTTGAATTGACAGGAAGATGTATCCTTGAAAATATTGCCTATCATCTGAATAACTGAATGTAGCATTTTTTCTTGATGAAAAGATTCTCTTAGTTAGAGTTATTTTCAATGCAAAGTGATCTGGGATTGCATTGGTTTAACTTAGCTTCGTAATGTGATTGGTCAAGAAAACTCGGGCCACTTTCTCCACCGATCAGATGCAAAACTAAAACCAACCACGACTTGGTCACCCGCTTTTTCCCGCGCTTCAGGCAGGGTGCCTGTTTATGCTTTGAGTTCTTATTGATTCTTCATGCTAGTCACTCTTATGGGTTAAAGGGTTAAATTGATTTCCAAGTCAGGTGGGGAGGCTGAAAAGCGCCTTCAAAACGCAAAGTATTCTAGGGCAACCAACTAGTAAGGCTGCAAAATTTGGGAACTTTAGAATAATATCAATTGACTATTGTAGTCGTATTAAGCTGAACAGATTTTCTCTAAGTCAAATCCATCGCGTTGTAAAAGTGAAACATCATACCCAATATTTGTTATTGTATTGGTGATAGAGTCCTTGATTCAAGAAAACATCAGATGTTGAAAATTCACCTGAAGAGAAAACAAGATGTCAGACTAATCTTCTTCACGTCACGTCGGTAAGGACTTACTGCCAATGGTTGTTTAAAGAGGATTTCTGGAAGAACATTTATTGTAGAATGAGTTTACGCTGAGTTTCTCTGTTTTTGTCATCTACGACCCTGACACTGGTGATATAAACATAGAAAGCACGCGTGCGCCTGAACGCGGGTTAAACGCGCGGGAAAGAGAGGTTCTTTCCCCGCATGGCTGGTCTTTCGCGCGTAGATAACCCGCGTTTTCGCCGAGCGCTTCTTACAGGACAAGCATGTTACGAAAAACAACTGAATTCTTATCGCTGTATCATTTCTTATTTTTCATTGGAATTACAAACAGAATGAATGTCCTGAGCCCGAGCCAGGCTGTGACTTTGAAGCAGTGGAAGAAGCTAAGGAGCTATGGAAAACACTTAAAGTGACACCACAGGCACCCCAAGTATTTACCATACAGATGGAACAAATAGCACCATTTGGTGAGAAAATGTCAACTCTATTGTGTATTGTTTCTCTTTGCGCTGATATCATTTCACAGTTCACAGAGGCAGAAACTGAATTTAGCTGTAGAAACTGCTGAATTCAATTTCCAAATACAGCAAATAAAATCTTGCAGGGTAGGAAAAAAACCCTTCTTTAATACCCTTTGAAACCAAAGCTTGATAAGGTGACGGGTAAAATCTTTAAGCTCAAAATATTAATGAGTGAATGAATTTATTTTATTTGTCTTATGCAAAGGAGTGTGTGATATTTTAATATTTCCTGTTGTTTTCAATTTTTGTTCTTTCTCCAGTGGAATGTAAGCCAGTCTTTGATTCAGTTTCAACAACAGCAGATTCTACTATCCTTCTTAAAATTTACTTAAGGGTTGTAATGTCCTCTTAGAGTCGCTTAATCCAAAACAGCTTTTACCTTTAATTCCAAAGATCTTATTAATTCTCCAAACCAATGACAGATTTTTCTTTTGATGGTGAGTCATGAGAATTTCGTTTTATACGTGACAAACAGATTCCATGATGCCGTGTGTCTGTTCATTAACAGATCACAGACGACGTCAAAATGTTGAAATAACAAAAAAGTGACACATTTTCACGTCTGCACTGAAATTATTTAGCTCTGCTATACATGGTAACGATTCGGTGATTCTTTGTGAGCGTTATGAAGTACGCGATCTGACCCCAAACCTCTCTGGTTTTCAAAAAGTGATGCATTCTGATGTCATCTGTGATTTATTATTAAACAGACGCACCGTAACATGTCGTCGCTTTCTTGAATATCCCTTGATGGATCATTTTCAGTTCTTGATTCTCGTAAACTTTCTGTTTTACATATTATTAAAGTATGTAGAATTTATGTTCTGATTACTCGTGGGAAGAATATGGTTAAGAGGAAGCTTTTAAGAGACCACAACCTTGGTTCAAAACTGTCAGCACTGAAGTTATTTAGCTCTGTTATGCATGGTGACGATTCGGTGATTCTTCGAGAGCACTTTTTGATTGAGTGTTGTAAAGCAACCTAAAATAACCACAACGGTCACTCAGGACAAAAGAAAATATCACGAGAAGTTTATGAAAACTCAGCGTACAAACAAACTGCCATTGAGCGCGGGAAAAGGCGGGAGATTGGTCGAGAGAGTGGCTCGACTTTTCAAGACCGATCTTTGACCGTAACGAAGAAAAACTGATGTAGTCTCGGATTACCATTGACAATCAATTAAAAGTTGTTCTAAGTAAAGGTCTAAACACTCGTTATTGTTGTGTGTTGTTATATTTCAGGGTTTCTTGCCCATTTCCCCTCCGATTCTCGAAGATTGCCGTTTTCTTCAGCAATCAGGTAAGTTAAAATATTCCTATATACGTAAGACTAGTGTTACTTTGTTTCGCCAAAATATGAAAGCACAGTTTAGCCTCGCGCTTACAATAGCAAGGTAACTACCACAGCTAACCGGAACGAAGGTCGACCATAAAATGCACCAAGGAGAACTAAAATCAAACAACTGTGTGCAACAGTAAGTGTAGGAAAACGCGGATAATAAAGGCATGATTGGTTTGGTTTTGTATGTGGCGTTGAGCAGTTTTCTTATTGTCTATGATCTTCAAGGCGTCAAAAGTGAAATGTAATCATTTGTGGTCACTTTGGATGTGGATCGCAATGTTTCGACTGCATACTGCCAGTCTTCTTCGGGCGATGAGGTCGATCGAGTACACGTCACTAATATGCTCTTGTGCTCAGCTGTGATTGGAATTTCACGGCTGTGATTGAATGCTTGGAACAGGCTAATTTCGTGTCTGCTTGCCTGTAATCATGCCATGACACTCTGGAAGCTAATTTGGTTGCATTTTCTACTGGCCTGACTCAATTTTCTTTTATCTTAGTTTTGTAACCAACAGTGTGTTGTGGAGACTGGGTCCGCTCAAGGGGAGTGTGGACTGTATCTTCTTCCAGCAAAGACCAAAGTCATACCATTTCAACTAGTGCCCCAGCCTGAGGATGTTGGAAAACTACTTCAGGTAAAAAAATACTGAAATACTTCGCCATACGAGTCTTTGCACGTATCAATAATTTATTCGTATGAAATGATAATTGTTGAAGTCAGCTGACGAGACTAGTAGCCAAAAGAGGAAAAGCTAATGGTCTTTTACTAGAAACTATGTTTAGAGTGTTGCTGTCAGTCCAAAGTAAGATTGCCCCCCTCCCCCTGCTTCCCCACGCTTTATCATTCCTAGGTGTAGAGTAAAGAATTTTTGTCCAAGAACATTACTCAGTGATCCCAACCCAGGGCTCAAACCCAGATTTCTCGGTGGTGTCACCGGCAAAGTTTGACAGAAAACTTTTTTCCAGAGGAGACCGCTTTAAAAGAAACTTCAGATTTATTTTTCTTCGTTGTGGTTCTTAGGTCACCTCCGTTGCTCTGGAGTTGGGGTCCCGTGAGTCTCGGTGTGCTGTACTGGTGTGGAGTGGCTGGGGAGGGGAGACTGGTAACCAAAACCTCCCTTTTGTATCATATGGATTTAAAATCCGCCAGCAAGGAGGATCAGTTTGACTGGGATGAGTTAAAGGTCATCTCGAAAATTAAGTAAGTCATGCTTGTTTTCCATTGAATCTTTAGCTACGGAGTGGAGTATATATTAACAATTATTAACAGACGTAGAGGTGAATTATTGTTTCAGTTTGTACCACACAAACTGAATAACTAGTGATCCAAAACATTTTTAACGTATCTACCTCCCAGTTAGCCAATCAGCGCGCGCAAAGAACGGTATCCACTTGAATGGTAATTGCTTACAGGTTTGAATCACATGGCACTGAGATTTCTTCGGGAAGTAATTAGTCAAATGAATAATTACGACCCCAGAAAGCTGGAATTTATTGTTGATATCTGTTCCCTTCGCGAACTCTTTACGCCAGAATTGTACCGCGCAAGCCTAGAGTTAATATCACACTGAAGCACGAAGCACGAACCACCCGCCCTCGTAAACGAGCTTTATAAACTTCAGCTGGTTGTTGAGAGTTTGGAAGATACACCGCTGAAAGACCTCAGGTATGCCTTTTTAGTGTGTTTTTATCTCAGTGTTAAAAAAGAACGTGAACCAGTTCTCTCCTCTCCTACCGTCATTTGAAAGTAATGCAACATGTCTTTGCCTTTCTCACATTTTCGTGCTTTTGTCGGTCTTCGTGAACCTAACTCCTCTTTCAAGCGTTACAATAACAATTAATGCCTTTTTTTAGAGTATGGCTTGGATTTCAGGACGAGCAGGAATCTCCCGAAAGAGGTGAGTGTTTTAAAACAACAACGTCTTCCCAAATGTTATATTGTCATATGTCAATAAAGATATTCAATCTGAGAGAGCCTGGGTATTTTCCTATGTCGGAAGATTAGAGCGTTAAAGCACTTTTTGATTTAGCGTTGTTAACCAAAACCACAGGAATCACAACAGCCAATCGGAAGAAAGGAAAATAACTTTAAGAGCCAATTAGAGTTCAAGGTAAAACCGAAGTTTTACATCTGATTGGTGGAGAGAGAGGCGCTAGTTTTCTAGACCAATCACACAGCGAAGTTAAGCGAAATCAATGAAATCTTTGTTTACTTTTAACACTCAATTGAAAACTGCTCCAAATTGCATTCATAATTTAACCGATTAAAATTTAATTTTTGTTGATGTGTTTTCGTTCAAAATGTCAAGTTTCTGTTAATTGTATTCCCAGGCGCTTTGATTTACTCAGAAGTACCCGCAGCAGATCAGGCTGAGAGAGATGCAAAGAACTTTTTGGAATTTACTGTGGATGGAATGACTGATAAGGTATGAGAGGTTGTATAAAAGATGATACTTGGCCGTGCATGGCTACGAATTCAATCTTCGACCCTTGCGTCTCTACCTTTAACCAAGAAGCTATGCATTTCAGAGTGAAATTTGATTTGCGACACGTGAGATTTGTGTACAGAAAACTTTGATGGTGGTGGTGAATTTATTGTTTTGTTCACATTGAGAACCTCATGACACACGCTGAATTTTTATCCTTTTAGACGTTTTGGTGTGTAGTATGACTGTAATTTTTAGGATGTTGCCGTATTTTGACAACCGATTCAAATTTGAAACCAACGAATGAAAATACTCAATGATACTATACACCAAAACTTCTAATAAGTTATTCGTTATCCAACTGATTTATTTATACGAAAATGTCGTCTTTTCTTTTCTCCAATAAGCCAACTCACGCAAAGCATAGCCAACCTGTCAAAAAGGTTTTTTTTTTTTTATCTTTCTTATTCTATTTACAAAACATGACGCCAACGACATTGCTGATCCTAGCAGTATACAGGACGTGTGTCATATATGAGCTTCGTAAAGGGAATTGCTTACCATAGGGTCTCTGTGGCTCAGTGGTAAAGCATCGAAGCGCGGAATCCGAAGGTTTGAGGAAAAACACCTTTCTCTTTTTCTTTACCGATCTTAAAAATAACCATCTTTTTACTTTATTTACAAGGTTTTTTTTTTCAGTACAAAGTAACCAACTGTCGAAATAACCGTACAATATCGAGGGTAATTTGTACTCGTTGCGCGCGTTATTTCTTTTTGATATTCCATGTAGTGCTGTTGGATTAAAAAAACTGCCTTTACTTCGTTTGTCTGGTGTGCAGGAAAATAAGGCTTTAACACCAATGAACCATCGTAGTTCACGTCTTGCATATTATCAATGTGTCCCTTTCGTCTTTTCTTTCTAGATCGAGAGGTCGTACTTCGTCAAATGCTCTCAAGTAGGATCGGGGACTGTAACAGCAAAGGTATAATACTTAAGTAAGCTATAATTGTACCTTTAATCACAATTCTTTGGGTGTCTATTTAGAGACCTCAAGTCAAATTGTCGTGCAATAGGTAGCCTGCAGAAGAGGCGTTTTTAAGGCGAACGAGGATTAGAGAAAGGGGAGGAGTGCCTTATTTTTCCCCGCCTTTCCCTCGTACGTCACTTCCGCTTGCCTCCGTTCGCCCTATTGTGCATGTTCTGCGGGCTATGCGTTTCCGTTCAGTACGTAGTTAATAGATCTCTATACAATACCTTTAGATACGTAATATTTTTGTATGTTCTTACTCTCTTAGGATCGAGTTTCAAGTTAAGATATCTTGCATTCTTTGAAAAGATTCCTATCAATGCTTAATCCTAGTCATTTGCTAATTTTTTTATTTATTTTTTTTATGCAGATTATCTATACTGTAGATGTCCAAGTTGAACCAAATTCTTCGCCAGTCACCTGTACCTGTGCCAAGGTGAGATCACTCTTTTGTTTCCTAAAAGTAAAAGTAAGGCTACCTCTCAGTATTTCCACATTTAATTTTAATTCTCGTTCGCTTTGTAGTGTAGTTGCACTTGTGAATGTGAGTTGCACTTGTAACATGGAGCGCTTTTCGGTTGACTGTCATAAAACCAAAACCAAAGCAATCACAACGGCCAATCAGAAGAAAGGGAAATAACTGAAAGAGCCAATGAGAACTCAAAAGAAAAACAACAATACCCAAAGGGCGGGAAAACGTGGCTTTAGTATTGCATCTGATTGGTTTAGAAAGTGGCGCAAGTTTTCTGGACCAATGATAGAACGCAAGTAATCTCAGATTTCTTTCGACACGCAATTAAAAAATCCTCTACCTGGTGAATACAAAATCACGACGACTTTTTGCTTTCTTCTTTCTCTACTGTCCTGATTTATAGCCGCTCAAGGAGGAAAGTGTTGTTATCAAGACTGTTGTGCCATTTGAAATCTTTTTGTCTCTGACAGGTAAGGGAAAATAGGCAATATTTTTTACGATGTAATTTAACGTCTCTTGGAATCGATCAAACTTGCTCTCGCTCTTGTCTCAAATTTTTTTTATTACATGGAAAGTTATGGCATAAATTAATGCATCTATAAATCCGTCAAAAATTTTTGATCGCTGCATAACTCTACGAATATAAACCTGGTCTGGTACATCAAGAAACACTTTCTGACTAACACGCATCTGAATGAGGGTGATGTGGTTTGAATTGATGATTAGCGCTAAGTTGTCTTTTAGCACGCGATGAAAATTCAATTGTAAGGTTCCTATACAAAGTAACGCAGTGCCTAGGCTAGTAAATGGGGACCTCAGGCAGTCAGGAAGGCAACGCCGCAGTAGACGATGGTTTAAAAATGAATTTATAATTTCGCGAATGGCTAAATGCGTTTACTGCTTCTTGTAGCGCCACACGTCAACCTCAGCTTAACGTATGGCAGCAGCGTTGAATTCCAAACGGGCGCTTAGATAGTTTGCCATCGGGTTTTCCGTTCAGACCACACAAATTTGGTTGATTTCAAGTTGTTGTTTTGCAAAAAATGGGTAAGAAATGTACAAAGTTTTGAAATGCACGTGCCGATCAATTGTTCTGAAAATTAGATATTTTGTTTTGTTATGCCCTCGTTGTCGTCGTCGTGGTTTGCTTTTGTTTTGTTTTGTTTGTTTGTTTTTTATGAGGGGTTTGGGGGGTGTAAACCAAAGCAATGTAATGAGTTCAAATCATTGATTTGCGTTTATTCTCAGTTGGAGAGACTGGATCAGCTGTTCGAAGAAGAACCATTCCTCTTATTAGCTGGCATCAAATGCACCTCACCTTGGCCTGTTACCATGGTCACTACTACATTGAATATGGTGAGTTTACAAACAATTTATGTTCGTAAAAACTTGATTTGTCTTCCTTTAGAAAATATAGTCGTGAAGATAAGTTAATGGAGCAGGAGAGCAAGTGCTGCAAGATATTGGGTGCGGTGGGGTGAGTCGGAGCGAAATCTCCGATTAAGTGGAAGAGTGAATCTCTGGGTTCACTTAGTATCCCCTCCCCCGAGTCAAGCTGGGAATGTATATATACTACAGCTTTCGTGCGTGTGCCGGAACCGCGCGAAAATAATATGTCATGAATTATTTTTCAACCTTTGGATAAGATGACATGTCTCGAATTGATCTTCTCAAACTTACTGCAATTTAACTCTTTGAAGAAAAAGTAGCCTGAGAAATTCAGGTTTTATCGAGGATTGACAAGGAACCTATATCTTCTTGAGAATAGGCGGTTCCTACTTTCAACTGTGCTTCGAATTAGAAGCAGAAATTCTGGAGAACTGTTTGTTTGTTTGTTTGATTTCAGTCTCCAGAAGTGAATATTGTGGGCGAAGAGATGGGATCGCAGCTGCAAGGAAGTAAGGAATACATGTCTGTGTATTACGAGAAAAACCGATCGGAGTTAGTTAAAGATGCGTCTACTTGCATTGCTGTCCCCAAAAAAACTGTGAGATTCTCGTCGTTAGAGTGGATTAGGCTTCTTTATAACTAATCGCCGAACATTTGGGGAAACTAGAAAAGGTTGAGCTTTTTTTTTGGACCAATTGAAGGGAATTTTCTTGAGGAGCTTCAAGGCTTTCAAGGCCCCCTCCTCATACTAGACAAGGTTGAGCGATTTTGTAGATTAATGGAGAGAGGGGGTGGGGGGGGGGGAGAAATGTGCATGGGAATACGAGGAGAATTTTGTTGAGGTGTTTTCAAGGCCCCTCCTAATTAAATACACACCAGACAAGGTTGAGCGATTTTGTAGTCCAATGGAGAGAGGGGGGGGGGAGATCTGCATGGGAATACGAGGAGATGTTGAGGCGTTTTCAAGGCCCCTCTTAATTAAAGACATACCAGACAAAGTTGAGCGATTTTGTAGAGCAATGGAGAGAGAGGGGGGGGGGGGAATCTGCATGGGAATACGAGGAGAATTTTGTTGAGGCGTTTTCAAGGCCCCTCTTAATTAAAGACATACCAGACAAGGTTGAGCGATTTTGTAGATCAATGGAGAGAGGGGGTAAGAATTTGCATGGGAATACGAGGTATATTTTGTTGAGGAGTTTTCAAGGCCCCTTTTCATATGAACATACAGCTTTGCGTTATGTGTCCTTATATACAAATTGCGGGTGCAAGATTTCTTGTGCAAAACTGACAATTATTCCCGACTTGCTTGCTGTTTTTTGTTTTTCTCCTTCTAACGTCATGTATGGTGGTCCCAGTCTCTTTGCAACAGGGTGAAAGTGCGTCGGATTGCTACTGCTTAGCTGTTAAAGAGGGTGTCAGTAAACTGAAGGTCGTGAACATTGGAAGTCTTGCCCTCCAGTGGAGACGGTAAGTTCGTGGTTAACTCGAGGGAGTCTAAGATAAGTGAGATAGTTGAAGCAATTTTCAATTGAGTACCGATTGTAATACCGAACTGCATTCAAAATCTGGTCTTGCCTTCCTTTGCTTTGTGATTGGAGTAGGAAAGTTGCACAACTCTCTCTCTCTGTCAACCAATCATGAAATGCAAAGTTTAAACCAGTGGCGACTTGGCCATCCGCGTTTTCCCGTGCTTCAGGCAGTTTGCTTGATTTTTCTTCGTGCTCTCATTGGTTCTGATGAACCAATTTTATTACTTTGGTTTTGTGGTTTTTGCCAACACTCAGTGGACCCACTGATGCCTTTTCAACTGAACCTTATTTAGGGGAATATATAGAAGTCCTTTCGTTTCTTGATTTAATCATTTTACATTGTTTTAATTCTTTAGAACTTCTGCGGCTGATAAGTTTCCAGTTGTGGTCACAGAGCTCACTTTCCCCTCTGTAACAGTAGAGAGTGTTCCTTTTGCGATACAGGCAGGTACGTTTCCAGCAAGGTTAATCATACGGCAATATGCCAAGCGTCAAAATCAAACTATATTGGAAAAGGTTTATTCGTGCTTCTCCACCTTTGTGCAGGCAAAGTCGTCCAGATGTGAGTTTATGTTTCAACTACAAGTTCAGTAGTGTTCTTAGCTGCGAGGATCTCTTAAATTCGTTTCTTCACCGCAGTGCAAATGTATGAATTTCATATATCTAAAATCATTATTCATCACTTGGATGGTTAATTTGGACCCAACATATTGACCAGCTCCCAGTTGGCTTGTTAACTCAGTTGGTAGAGCGCTGCACTGGTATTGCAGAGGTCATGGGTTTAAATCCCGTACGGGCCTGAAATTTTTTTCAGGTCCTATTTTCAACTACTATTTCAGTAGTGTTGTTAGCTGCGAGGATCTCTTAAATTCGTCCAAATGTGTTACAACTATCAGTCTTACAGTCAATTTGGTGAAATTCCGGGCCAATTGGCATAAACACGATAAAGTCGATAAGGTTGTGCGAAAGCACTCTTACTGCGCGTTTTACAGGGTTTCAAATTGTTCAAGAGATGAGGAAACCTCACACGCACTAGGAAAAGCCACTTATAAGAAAACGTGGTTAAACTCAGTGTTAATAAATGTATAGAGGGGGTACGTTTTTAAACATAATTTGGTGCTACGTCAGTGGGGGTATTGAACAATAGTCATGTTTTATTAACAAAGTTAATAAAAGAAATTGGTCCCTGTAAAGAGTTTCTCAAGCGGACCTCTCGAGCGTCAGCCCTACGTCGATACTTCAGCTGTAGAAATCCTTTACGGTGGCCAATTTACATTATCACTTCAGTTGATAAAACCAAATTATCTTTGAATATATGTATTTGTTAATGAATAGAAAAGGAAAGACGGTAAATTTAAAGCTCCGTAATAAAGTAAAGAAAGATATTTTTTCTTCTTCATACAAGCGTGGGACAAGGAAAAAGTAAAGCTTGCCATTCGAGAGCGGAAGTCGAAATTCTGGGGCTCTAATCCTCATGGAGGCACGACCTCGTTACAAGACCAAAGAAAAAACATTTATTTATTGGACCGTTTTTTTCAGATTTGCCTGCATACGGCTGTTTACAGAGCCCACTTTCCGTAAGCTATCTCGTCCGCAATAGAACGCTTCAAGGTCAGGAAGTCGAAGTCACAGTGGAGCCAAGTGACGCCTTTATGTATTCAGGTCATAAACAGGTTAGTTCAGCTTACTTGCTACACGTAAAACTTGTCTCATGCGAGGGGGTTTGGTGAAATAATATAATTGAAGAAATATATCATTGGCTACTGCGCACTGATTGGCTACTCAAACTCCCAATATCCTTTGCTATTTATCTACGAGAAACGCGGGCGGAATTCGCCAGAAGCCAACGCAACTTTGGTGAATAGTTGTTAACTATGAATTTCATCTCCAGATTCAATTTCGTCTGCTGCCAACTGGCGATCACAGGCTCAAGTTCAGTTTGTACCCTCTTTACGGGGGCTTTTTGACTCTTCCCAAGCTGCATTTCAAACTGCCTCGCTTTCAGGTTAGCTGAGATGAACATGCGCAGAAATTGGTTCCGACCAATGTTTTTATAAAGGTAAGAAACTTTTTTCATGTCCAAAACGTGAAAAAATGCAAATATTTTGCAACGCGTTGGCAGAACATCGGATAACGCTCAATTTGGTTGGTTTTATTTATTAACACAATCATCAGAAGATGTTTCTACGCTCTAATTCGGTTCACTAAATTAGTTATAAATTATTCAAGTGTTTGACTACCGTAAAGTTTACGATCCAAATCGCCATACTGGCTTCTCGCTGAAAGGCTGTATCCTTTAACCCTTTCACTCCCAAGATATTTTTATTAACTCTCCTTACTGTCTGTCTTACGATTCTTTAGATGTTAGTTCGGAGAATTTGTTGATGAATCAACTGATATTCCCCTAGTTGATTTTTTTTTTATTCTCATAACTTGTCTGCTTTATATTGTTTTGATATTGTAAGGAGAAATTCTGTCTTAAGTCACTTATGAGGACTTCCTGACTTGAAAGTGGATGTGAATTCTCAGGCCCGGTGGCCGTATTTGCAACACCTTTACGGCCCTGAAACGGAAAAACAAAACAACAAAATAAACAGCTGCAGTAACCTTGTTGGAAGGGATGGCTGTGTAATGTGTTATTACACAGCATGGACCGACTTTCTGAACAAATTACACATACCAAAAATTTATTAGTTATCAGTTTTAAAAGTTAGCACGTAGGATATCCTTGCGAAAACAGGTCTAGAAGTTTTTAGTTCAACTAGCGACTGGAATACCAGTGATTAGTCATAAAATGGATTAGTCACAAGTTTTAAGAGTTAGCATGTAGGATATCTATGCAAAATCAGGTATAGAAGTGTTTACCATAATCAGAAACTGGAAATCCATTGGAAAACTCATTTATAACGTGTCTGTTATCACACAGCCTCGAGGCCGGGAATTGGAATCTGAGAAGAAGCCTGGTTACGAGTACTAAAGATAGCTAATGGAACAGTGGAGACTGGAGGCAAACTTTCCAGTTATAGTCACAATAGGATTTTAAGCAGCAAAGTGATGCAGCGGAGATTTGAACCGCTGTAAACTGCCAGCCACATGAAGGAAATTCTTTAGTGGGGGCTTTTGTCCACTGGCTGGTGAATTGCAGGATGTTTAAGGCCAAACAACTCTGTGGTTAACAGATACGCTTATGTGTTTTTGCGCGCATGTCGTATCGATATCACGTAGAATCAGTTGCACTACTTCCTTTGGGTGGGTTAAGAAATTAAGAGTAGTGCTACTACATAGAACGACGACTTGCCTGGAGATGTTTGCTCCGTTTGTGAGTTTCTCTCTCTTGTTGACTTGGAGTGACATGTTTCCAGTTTTGTTCATATTTAACCCTTGAAATTTCGTATAGAACGCTTTTTGACAAAGTGTCGTAAAACTGAAATCAAAGCAATCCCAACAGCCAATCAAAAGAAAGAAAATACTTTGAAGAGCCAAAGAGAAATCAAAGTGAACACAACCAAACTGTCTAAAGCGCGGGAAAACACGGGCGACCAAGTTGTGGTTGATTTTACTTTTGCATCTGATTGGTTGAAAGAGGGTGGCCCGAGTTTTCTGGATCAATGACAGAGCGGAGCAAAACCAATGTAATCTTAGATTGAAAATTGCCCTATGAGTTCAAGATTTCTTTCGCGTGGTCGTTGACTTGGGTCAAGCCTGAATCAATTATCACACAGAGAAATCAAAAGCGAATGATTGAACTGTTTAGTTGAACTTCTAAGTTGAACTCGTTCAAAACTTAACAACGAAACAGGCTCATGATTTTTTTAAGACACCTGGACAGTATGAGGCTACGTAGTTGCGTAGCGATTGCAGTATTTGTGAATTTCTACTTATATATGATTTATGTGCCACTCTCGCTAAGAGCGGTCCTCTTGACTTCCCGTCGGAAAAAAGTTTTCTTTTATTTTTTGCCCATGAAAAGGGCTTAGGACACATGTTTCAAAAATAGTTTAGTTGTTCTCCAATTCTCTTTTTTTGCTTCGCCACAAGCCAAAAATCATTTCTGGCCAGACCACCCCTGCGAACAGTGATCGAAAGTGTCAATTTCAAAGATTTTGTCCAGCGCGCAGCGACTGCAACAATGTAGCTCACGGAATTCTATCTTGCTACATGTTACAAGGTGTATTCATTTAGTTCACAGACAAAATATGGAAACTTCAGCTGAAATATTTTTCATGCCAGCGTGATCAGAGGAGACCCTGCTCTTCGACCTTAATTTGCATATCAAAAATTCACTACTTTGTACGAAAGAATTCTCAAAATGCAGGCGTTAATCGGGCCGAAAAAGCATATCAGTGCATAGTTTATACACCAATGAGGTCACGTGGTATATCTCTAGCTTCCATCCACCAACTTCTTAAAAACAACGCAAATCCATGTGTTTGCTCAATTGCGCTCGTGTCAAAGATCATTTGCATGATTCTTGGAATTGACCAAGATCTCCTTTTGGCAGTTCAGACTTCGTTCGTTTATCTTCTACGTTGAGGATTTTAGGTTTTCACTGCAACTGAATGGAGATTGGATGCCGAGTTGTCCTAAAACGTTGCGTAAACGTTATCGGTCGTAACGCTTGCGCGCTTGCGTGACTTACAAAGTAGACAAAGGTGATAGGAAGGCCTCCTCGATAATTTACGTTGAAATATCAGGTCATGAATTATGCAGTGTGGAGAAGATCAAAATTAAAGAATAAAATTTGGCACTCTGGTCATAACAGACATATCGCGTCGCTTGAAAGGACACAAAAATAAGTTAAAATAGGTTGCAGTGTTTATATTTACAAAACAACACGCATACACTCTGAAATAATTCTTGCAGATTCTTCCAAGATTTAGTATACTGAACCCGATGAACTAACCCTCCTTTCCGCAGATTTGTTTCCATCACTAATGATGTTACGCTCTTATGGACCACAACGGTTTTGAGCGACAAACTCGACATTTCCCTGCGACCATCAAAATCAACTGGACAAACCCAGCTTGATATATTGCGTGACGTGATTGTGCAAATTTTCCCCCTTGCCATATGGCCTGTATCGCGGGTTCTACAAATTGAAACCAAAATTAGTTAGTGTAACAAATTAGAATCAAAAGTTATTAAAATGGACTAAATTACATTTTAATGAGAATTTTAACTTTTAAAAAGGTTTACTTAATTCATGGAAAGCAAAGATTGGAGTGGCTTTGGATATTTAAGCCCTGATTTCTCTCCTGGGACGACGTATCGAGTTATTTGAAGTATTACCAGCTATCCAGCGAAATCCTCGATTACAAGTTAATTTTGTTTCATTCCGGTCAGTTTGACCACGATATGGAAAAAGATATAACAGGTATTGGTATGTTCTAAACATCTGAACACTTTAAGAAACATTAGAAATGCGGTGGAGGTACTTGTTAACAGCCACAGCATAAGGGAAAATGTGAGGCAGTAAAAGAAAGCCAGACTGACTGGATTGAAGTTTCGGAATTTAAGTTGTACTCGTATAACATGAGTAATATATTTGCAATTTCTCGAGAGTGAAGGCTATTATCTAACTAAAAATTGGTTCGTAAGTGCCTATCTGGGCTATCTGCAATAGCAGACAAAACCAGAATTCTCTTGACAAAATCAAAGGACAAATTGTCATGACGAATTTTTGTCTCAATTTTTGTACCCGCTTAAAACTTCAAAACTGTCAAATTTCGTCAGAGCTTGATCTGCTCATGAGACCAGCTGGCATAGTTTACCAATGGACTCAAACTCCAGTTTCAGGATTAATCGGACGTCGTTTCAAAGTTTTAAAATCCACGAGTTTCGCGACAAAAAAAGATAATGCCTTCCAGGTAAATTTTAGTGAGTTCGATAACAAGCTGGTGGCAGCTTTTACGACAAATGGCGTTGAAAACTCAGTTTCCTTTCACTGCCTCACATTCTTCTTTTTGCTCTGGATGCTAAAAAATACTTTTACTACATTTCCAGTGTCCTTTAAGGTGTTCTGGTGTTTAGAACATACCACTAACTGTTTTATTTTTTCCAAATCAGGGCTGAAATACCCAAAGCCACTCCAATCTTTGCTTTCCGTGAATCAAGAAAACATTTAAACGATAAAATTCTCATTAAAATGTAAAATTCTTCAGTCCATTTGAATAACTTTCGATTCCAATTCGTTACATTAACTAATTTTGGTTCCAACTCGTAGTACCTGCGAAACAGGTCGTATGACAAAGAGAAAAGTTTGAACAATCACGTCACGCAATACATCAAGCTGGGTTTGTCCAGTTGATTTTGATGGTCGCAGGGAGATGTCGAGTTTGTCGCTCAAAACCGTTGTGGTCCATAAGAGCGTAACATCATTAATGACGGAAACAAATCTGCAGAAAGAGGGTTAGTTCATCGGGTTCCGTATACTAAATCTCGGGAGAAACTGCAAGAATTGTTTCGGAGTGTATGTAAGTGGTTCTTTTACGGACAAAATATCGAACACGGATACATTAATGTTTTGTTCAATTACATTATTGTTATGCGTTATAATACAAGTCTTAAAATAAAATAAATCAAATTCATCCGGAATACATCGATTTTGGATGTCATACATCGATGTTGTGCAGCATACATTGCTTTCCTGACTCATTCACGCGTGACCTTATATAACCAAGAGATGTTCAATAAAACTAAAAGATGAGGAAGCGGAAATAGAAATGATCGGAAGTTAGATTAAACAAGAAGCCCCGGAAACTAACATTTTCAAAATGGCGGAAATGGAGGCAGACGATCAGTGAAGTTTGAGAAGCACTATGCAAAGTGCACGGATTTGGCTGCCCAACATCGAAGGATTTGTTACGTCTTTGGTTAGGCTACTGGAAAGTGCAAAAGGGCAAAGGAACACTGAGTCCTACGACTCGGCTGAATTTTTTAGTCGCCGTTTACGAGAAAACGAAAGAACTCTTGTCACTTTGACTCTAAGAATAGTATTCAGGAATCTATTCGAAGAGTGGATCCGGTTCTTCGCACTTTAAGAGCAGCGCAGCAGATAATTTGTAGAGTGTACAGTGTGCCATGGCTCAATGCGTTATGGTAAAGTAAAAGAATTCGTTGAAGCGCTATTTAGTTTAACACTACCTTCTTTCTAACGAGTCTCTGTTTAGGGGGTCTCCTTTTTTAACAGCCCCCCTACACCATTAGAGCCCACCACCCCTTTTTTCAAAATAGTCAGGCAGTTTGTTATTTCTCTAGGGACAACACCCCCCTGGGGGGACTCCTGTATAAAAAGGACAGGGATGCTTGTCATACTTTTTAGAGTTTAAAAATGCAGGGTTAGTTGGTATGGTGGTCAGCTCCAAAAGGTCCACAGTGGGAGCTTTTGCGCTACCTCTTAGGTAGGGTCTTGAACAGAAAAAAATGACAGCTAGAGTTAACTGTGTTGTTTAAGAATTGTTTCCTCTCAGGGGTGAAAAGCATATTAAGCTATGCCCATAAAACAGGATCTTGGTACCTTTTAAGGGTTCTTTTCAAAATTTGTGACAAGCACTCCTTTCCTTTTTATATGGGAGTTCCCTACACACAGGGGCAACACTGGTTTAAATCTGTGATACAAGGGAGGTCAGGCTGTAACTTTGATGCATGAGTATTAATGCCAATTCAA
The DNA here is from genome assembly GCF_036669915.1 of Pocillopora verrucosa. NCBI lineage: Eukaryota > Metazoa > Cnidaria > Anthozoa > Scleractinia > Pocilloporidae > Pocillopora > Pocillopora verrucosa. Next base: position 6,669,468 of record NC_089313.1, on the reverse strand, counting down.
CTCATGATTTGAGATACCTCTCCCAGTTCTATTTAGCCCCCTCACTAATCACCCTAACCCAGTTTCCCAGCCCCCACCTTCCCCTGATATTATGCTCAAAATTCCTGACTATCATGCCTGTTACTCATGGGTGGTCAAAAATGCCTCTTGTTGTTGTCTTCATGGTGTCCAAAAGGCACATTGATGGCAACCAAAAACTAATCCAGCCATACAAAATTATCATTCATGGTAGTTTAGATGGTTTTTCAAGAATGATAGTATTCCTTTAGGCATCAACCAATAACAGGGCTTTAACTGTACTGCAGTATTTCCAGTCAGCTGTTGAGCACTACAGTTTACCATCAAGAGTTGGCAGTGATCTTGGAATGGAAAACATAGAAGTTGCTCGCTTCATGCTGCAAGAAAGAGGTTTAAATAGAGGCAGCCACATCACTAAAAAATCTGTTCATAACTAGAGAATAGAGCATCTCTGGTGTGATGTCAACTGGGTTATTGTGAGCCGCTTTTTGAACATTTTCCTCTTTCTTGAGCACGGTGGAATTTTAGATCCAACAGATGAGGTGCATCTGTTTTGTATTCATCTAGTCTACATTCCACTGATTAATAATGCAATTAACCAATTTATTGGTCAGTGGAATAATCATCCTGTAAGCACATAATGTAATTTCTCTCCCAATCAGCTCTGGATACAAGGAATGCTACATTTCAGAAATTCTGGGCATAAGGCTGTGACAGATGTGACTGCCAGCAGGGCTGTTAATTTATTCAATCATTATGGGATTGATGAAGAAGGGCCTGTACCTGACATGCAGAGTGACTTTGCAGTTTCAGTACCTGACACAATTACTACTCTGACACATAACCAAGAATTGTCACTGCAAGAAGCTGGAGATGCAGCCTTCCAAACTGGTGATCATGATGGAATCATAGCCTACCAAGTGGTATTGCAGATTGCTTCTTTTTATTTAAACTGCTATTCATGATTTACTGTATTAACTTCATGTACTTGGAATGAACTCTTAATACAGTTAGTATAAATTGGTTACTGTTATACATGTCAGTATGCCAAGAATAAAATTACTAATGACAAAGTAAATGGGAAACAGTAACAATAATCAGTTATAATCTCAAATCTAACAGCCTTACTAATACAAAGGGGTGTAAAACTTTGAATAGCTGGGAAAAAAAATACATGATGTTGTAGTGGCATAATGTACTAGATGCTTCATAGTATTAACACTTTAAACCTGAGATCTAGCAATCACTCAAAACAATAACAAATGAGGTAAAGCTATGGCTACATTGCATGCATAATGGCTATTGCAGAGAAGTTTATACCCTTGTGAATTAGCTCTTGTAAGCTCTTTTATGTTAGTGTTGAGTTTGTCATGCTGTTAACAAAACAGTTAATATGTTGAGTAACTTGAAACTGGAACTTTGAACGTGGAACATTTCCCAAACGGATTTGAAAATTTTATTGTTTTATATGAAGGGTCCACTGGCATATATTCCTTGGCCACTGCTTAGGAAATTAACAGAGATTTTGTATTAATTTGAGCAGTAGAAACTTCTAGCAATAAAGGAGCAAAACATTCCCATAAACATATGTAAAGTCATGGATAATTGTACCAAGTACAAAGATTTTTACCTCAAGTTACGCCCTCCCCTATTCAGTCTCTTAGTGATTATGATTCTATGTGTTACTTTTTATGTCCTATGAAAAATTATGAATAAAAATGGTTTGTGGGCCCAAGAATAACACAACTGTTAACTGAAAGTAAGATAAAGAAGGATCATCCTTTCATGTCTATATCTTGCCAAAACCAATTTTGCCATAAGCAATACTCTCATCCAAGAATTCTTCCGATATTAGCCCGACGAAAACCGGCGTCATTTTGCAGAGTTTGCAACTGTTGCAACAAGTTCGTTTAGATCAGAGATCACCTCAACTTCATTTGGGAAGGCTTCTTCTATTCTTAGAGTCAGTGACAAGAGTTCTTTCGTTTTTTCGTAAACGGCGACTAAAAAATTCAGCCGAGTCGTAGGACGCAGTGTTCCTTTGCCCATCTGCACTTTCCAGTAGCCTAACCAAAGACGTAAAAAATCCTTCGATGTTGGGCAGCCAAATTCGTACACCTTGCATAGTGCTTCTCAATTTCACTGATCGTCTGCCTCTATTTCCCGCCATTTTGAAAGTGTTAGTTTCCGGGGCTTCTTGTTTAATCTGACTTCCGGTCATTTCTATTTCCGCTTCCTCGTCTTTTAGTTTTATGGAACATCTTTTAGTTATATAAGGTCACGGATGAATGAGTCAGGAAAGCAATGTATGCTGCACAACATCGATATATGACATCCAAAATCGATGTATTCCGGATGAATTTGATTTATTTTATTTTAAGACTTGCATTATACGCATAACAATAATGTAATTGAACAAAACATCAATGTATCCATGTTCGATATTTTGTCCGTAAAAGAACCTCATATGTATGCGTGTTGTTTTGTAAATATAAATACTGCAACCTATTTTAACTTGTTTTTGTGTCCTTTTAAGCAACGCGATATGTCTGTTATGACCAGCGTGCCAAATTTTATTCTTTAATTTTGATCTTCTCCACACTGCATAGTTCATGACCTGATATTTCAACGTAAATTATCGGGAAGGCGCCTTCCGATCACATTTGTCTACTTTGTAAGTCACGCAAGCGCGCAAGCGTTACGACCGATAACGTTTACGCAACGTTTTAGGACAACTCGGTATCTAATCTCCATTCAGTTGCTGTGAAAACCTAAAATCCTCAACGTAGAAGATAAACGAACGAAGTTTGAAATGTCAAAAGGAGATCTTGGTCAATTCCAAGAATCATGCAAATGAGCAAACACATGGATTTGCGTTGTTTTTGCACTTAGACTTGTATCTTTCTGAGATTTATCTCTTCACCACTTATGCCTGCTCTTTATTCAGGTGAGTCAAGCTGGGCTTATTGTGCAAAGTTTGTGCAGTTGCTTGTCCAATCTGATGTTCTGATGTTCATACAGGACATCATAAGTGTAAAAAGTATACTTTATTAATAACTGATGAGGTTCTTTTAATTTCTAAAATTTTTTTTTACTTATAAAGATTCTTTCTCTATTTAGTTAGATTTATATCAAAATGTCAGCTGTAGGTTTACAAACAAACCGCGATTTAAGATGTTAATAAAGAAAGAACGTAAAGAATGGTTTCAATATCTAAATATATATCCTTACGAAGTTAAGAGCCCACGACTGTAAATGTCGAGAATCGCTGGCCAGGCTAAAAAAATCGAAAGTTTTGCTAATTTGCCTGGAAAACCCTTTTAGGGAGATATATTCAAAAAAAATATCTCAAAGTTTGAAAAATCAAATGTGTCCGAGAAAATGGGGAAAAACGAAAATTTGGTTTTTTACCTTATTAATTATGCAAAAAATACAGTAAAATTGACCAACTTTAGTGTGCTAGTACTGAAGGAGGATGTTTCGTAAGAAATCGGGGATGTTTTTACTTCAAAATGTAATTCATTTGATTTTTATTTGTGGCACTTTTAGGAGCTTTGGTCTAATTTTAAAATTCACATGATTTTTTAACAAAGTACTCTCAAACACTTGTTGCAAAAAGCGAAAAATTGAGCGACTTCAAGCCTTCAAAACGTGTCTTGGTATGTGAGAAATCATGTCAAACTACATGCTGGCACAAAGTTTAGTCCTTATACGAAAATAATATGAAATAAAAAATTTGGGTAATTCAGAAAAGTGCCGGCAAAATAAAAGAGTTTGCGACGCATTGTGGCTAAGGTCAGCAATTTGCATGATGCAAATCAGCCGTAGAAATCGTACTTGAGAACTACGAAGTAAACAAGATAGTTAAAGATGGTCAAAAAATTCTTTGATATGGAAATGATATGAAATTATACAATAAAAAATCCGTAGACATTGCTGAAGAGGGCTGTAAATTGATGTATAGATACGAATTTTTCTGTTAATTTGAATTGCAGAAGACTCTATTATTGTTGACTCCCTATTTCAACGATCCAAACGTGGCTGACTTTGTCGAATTGAAAGACTGTACTAGGGACGTTACAGCTCACTGGAAGAGTTATAACATTTTGACGGATGTTAAAAGCGTCAACAACGAAAGGAAATTATTACTTACACGGGCAGGTTAGTAAAGATCGTTTTGATTTACAATTTTCGATTGCAAAATAAATGCATTTGGACTATTAATTTCTACAGAATTAATTTGCTAATTAAGTTTTCTTTACCAGGGATTTTCATCGCACAGTAATGTCAGATACATATGACGCCGGTATGACCTAAACACAGAGACGCGTACGGTACTCGCTGGCGAACAGGCAAGACTAGATGTTGCGTTCCAGCAGAAGTAGCGGGTCACAAGTCGACAACCTTTCGAGGTGATCGTGGAATTGACAGAAAAAAATCTTGGTTCGTTTTTAAAGAAACTGGAATGCTCGTCCCAGTTGGGTCGCGTAAGTGCAGTCAAACCGTACACTGCTTTAGTAGGAGAAATATGTAAATCTAATACACTCTTAATGCTTTGACCCTCTTTTGACAAATAAAACGGACGCAATGTGCCCAAGAGGATGAGGAACGCCAACAAACGGCCAATATCGCAGACATTATATTAGAAATGGGAGGTGGGGCGAGTGATTTAAGTTTTTTGTTATTCTGCGTTTACATACTGAGAAATAATGGTATATTAATTGGTGCACGTTGACGATGAGGCTACCATAGCAGATCATTGTATGTCATATCCTTAGAGTGATCCGAGTGACAGCTGTTTTCAGCAGAAGTGCCAACATACCCATGGGGACCACTGTTTTCAATGTGAAGAGCTTGGTACTTTTCTAGATGAGATTCAAGTGGCTGTTGAGGAAGCTTCTTTTCACACGAAAAATGATCATGACGAAGCCACATACTTGGTAAAGCACAGCAGGGACATAATTCATCCCTGGAAGGCTCACCAGCTCCGTACAGTGAGGCAAGACCAGTCTAGATTAAAGATTCTCACATAGCTAGATAGTGGTTCAGTCTTTATTACCCAGGACTGGGCCATGAAATTTCTACCGCGCAAGTACCGTGAATCTCAGTCAGACTGGTTTGGTAAGCGCAGCATCTCTTGATCTATATGCGTTGTCGTGCGCCGCCAAGCTGACCAGTTTGAGTCACAAGGATTTGTACATATTATCCAGAACTGCACCCAAGGAAGTTCCGCTGTGGTCTCCATTATGGCGCATATCCTTAGAACTTCGAAATCAGAGCACCCAGAATTCAATCAAGCATTTTTTCGTCAAGACAACGCAGGGTGCTACCATAGCACTTATACTATATTGTCAGTGCCAACAATAGAATAAGAAGCAGGAATTCGCGTTTCTGTGATAGGCTTCTCAGATCCCCAGGGCGGAAAAGGGCCTGCTGATCGTATGGCTGCAACAATTAAAGGACACATAACACGATTCATAGACGAGGAGAACACTGTTACCAACGCGAAGGAAATGGGAAACACAATTCTATCCCATGGGGTCTACCTGGGGTTCGTGTAGTGATGTTAGACAGTCTCGGGGAACTCGAAACTGCTCTCCCAACTCGACAGAAGATTAGTGGCATCAGTAAATAGAACAACTTCAGATTTTATCCCGGTGGAATGAGGGTGTGGCAGGCATTTGATATAGGCCCCGGCAAATGCATTTCTTTGGAAGGAACAAATGGTGAACCTTACGTTATATTCTCTATGCAGTTTCTAGCTATAATGTAGCATGATCTTTAGTTTTGAGACTGAAAAATTCAGCAAGGGAAAGCTGGAAATCAAGATCACTTGAAAACATCAAACCTGGCACCAGTTTTTGTTCTAAAAATTTATTTCAAGTTTTTTTTTATTTAGAACGCTATACTAGAAAAAAAAAAACTTCTACTTCATTTAGGTAACAGTCCACAAGCTGCACCTAACGCTATTTTCGCAATGTGAAACCAACGAAATCTCGCTCTGGATAATGTTTAGGTGTGTTTGGTTTTATCTATCATGTTATTATTTTCCACAAAACGCCATTACCAAAATATTTCGGTTACTTTACCCTCGGAGAATTTAAAGAGATCGCCCTAAGGAGAAAACTAAAAAGAGCCTACTAAAACTTCCACAACGGATCACGCAGAAGAAGAGGACTATGGCCGTGAAGCGAAAGACCATGATCAAGTGTTTCAATGTCCAAAAGAGGGCCGCACGCGTAGTTTCCAACGGCACTCTTCTCTAGAAAAGCATCTCGCGTTCGGAACATGCGCAAAGACGATTGAAAGGGAGACACTTCTTGATGAAGCGAAGGTTAAATATGCTGCAAGACTCGAGGAAGGTTCAAGTTCCGTGCAAACTATTCCTCTACCTCCTGAAACGTGTCCTCGTAGCAGTGGGTGTGTAACACCGCCTGAAGGCTTCGCTTTAAAAGACGTAAAGAAAGCTTACTGGTTTAACAAAAAGCAACGAGAGTATCTGACTGTTAGATTTACCATCAGACAAGGAAGCGGCAGGAGGGTCTACGCGAAAATTGTTGCAACAGAAATGAGAAGAGCAAAGGGATTGAACGGGGAGCGCTTGCTCGGTGTCCCTGAGATTTTGACAACTCAACAAGTAGCTTCATTTTTTTCCAGAATGGCAGCAAAAGTGAAACAGCAGCAGCCCCCTGCGCACAAACTGTAACTGAGCAAGATCTGGTTGCTATGGAGGAAGAATTTTATTTGTCAAATGTTAAGGAGTCTATTTTTGAGCAGTTAAATGTAACTCATCCTATTCATTACCAACAGTACAACATCTGTTCCATGGTCGAGAATAACACACTCAAAAACCTCAAACTTACAATCTTAAAACTCCTTTGCGAGAGTTTCAATCTTGCATTACCACCTGGGGTTGTTCAGAGAAAAAGAAAAAAAACTTACATCGCTCTGCTCGAAGACCTTATTAGATGCTGCTCTTGCAGTGCAGTTTAAAAGGCAAATGGCAAAAGGCTGCTTCAAAAATTGAGTTTTCTATGAACGTTGATATAGAACGGGGGCCGTGTAGCATATTTTGGATCGGAGGAGCTATTGTAGTTCCCGCGTAGTGTGAGCTCATTGGCACCAACTTATATATGAGGGTCCTGGCGCCTCCCCTGGCAAATCTTGAAATCTTGAGCTTCTGAAATCACCGGAAACACGTTTTAATCCTAAGAAAAATTTGTCAATTTTTTTACCACAAAGATTAAAATAAATAATAATGATAATAATAAATTGTTCTTGGTGGGGCTACAGCCCATTCAACCCCATAGCTCCACGGTCCCCGTATTAAAGGCGCAAACCGGAAACGAAGAAGTCCCCTTCGAACCGCACTTGGCAGTCAGCCTGGAGTCAGATAGGATCAGACCGGCTAGATATTGTTTGATATAGACTCATAAAAGGATTTACACAAGTAATGCAAAACGATATATATAGGACTGGATGCTTTAGAATGGAGTTTTTACGAAAAAGGATCGTGTCCGCTTTACTCAGCATTTTCACCTTTGATCCAACGTGACAACTGTCACGCAATTGAAACATTTTGCTTTTCGTCAAGACAGTTACGAGAAATGAAACAAAAAACTCATTGGCTTAAAGACGAATTAAACACTATTAAATACTGGTCATTATTCTTGTAATTTTTATGTTGTAGCCGTCAAAAGAGCCCTTCCTACACCAGAACCGTTAGGCGGTACGATTTCTACAACTAACAATCAGGAGCTCATGGTCCCGTCTGCTCTCGATCGAGACATATTCAGTACTGCTATTCATCAAACCTCGCAGGGACTCGATAAATAAAAACCACTTACTTCCCGAGCCAGTTCTTTTGTCATTGATCATTGACCTAGGTCGCCATACAGTTCTTCAAAATCCGTCGTTCTCTATCCCAAAGACTCGCCAATTACAGGAAAGTGCATAAATAAAGTCAACTGCTCTCGATCGAATTGACTACTACAGAGTTCGAAGCGTCCTAATATCCTGTAAACTTGCCATTTCCTCCCATCAAAAAACTTCCCAACGTGCCAGAATATCCCTTATTTTCCATGTTAAGTAAGTGACGGGACGCCAAGTTGAAAACTATGACTGAAATAGTTAAACACGAGCAACGCTGATCTTCGAATCGTCGGCCATATTTGTTTATGCTCTTGGAGGGAAATAAATTAGTTGTCAGGTCCTTTTCGGAATAAAAATATGCCAGGCATTGAATGCAAATTCAGTAGTCTTAGCGCGAAAATTAAATTAAAGCAAATCAAAATTCTGACATCATGTCATCGCTCTGCCTCGAAAAATCCCAAAGATTTACTTGCAGGTCTTCTTTTCTTTTTCTTTTCATCAAATAGAAGATCTGCGGTGCTCAAATTGTATAAGTCATGGTACGAAACACTCTTCTTTGCAGATCGAGCCGTGATCGCCGCCGTGTTGAATTCTCGTGATATTCTATTGTTCCGGAGTGTAATACGATATACCGCTGATAATTGTTAGCGGGCTCGAAATGTCCTTGATTTCTGGCGATGTTGCAACAAGTGTTTGACAGCACTTTGTCAAAATTAAACCAAAGCTCCTTAAAATGCGACAAATAAAAATCAAATGAATTATATTTTGAAATAAAAACACCCCCTATTTCTTACGAATCATCCTCCTTCACTACTAGCACACTAAAGTTGGTCAATTTTACTGGATTTTTTGCATAATTAATAAGGTAAAAAACCAAATTTTCGTTTTTCCCCATTTTCTCGGACACATTTGAATTTTCAAACTTTGAAATAATTTTTTTGAACATATCTCCCTAAAAGGGTTTTCCAGGCAAATTATCAGAACTTACGATTTTTTTAGCCTGGCCAGCGATTCTCGATATTTACAGTCACGGCCTCTTCAAAACGTTTCCGTTTCATCTGAATAACAAAATAAACATGGCAATTGTCGGGAAAGTCCCGACTTTCTTTCATTGGTTTTGTCTTTTCACTTTCAAAAGCATGCGCTACGAAGTCAACAACTTGGTAAGTACGAGTAGAAATGTTTAATACGGGGGTACACAGCTTTCTATATCTACAAATAAATTTGTAACAGAAGACTTTTATTTTAAGTAACTTTGCATGAGTAACGTTTTAATGGAAAAGCCTCAAATAAATGCTGTTTTGTCAATGTGTATGTCCTGTGCCTATCCAGTCATGTGATGTTATGCAAAATCGCAACCTATAATAACACACATGTTAGGATATCCAAACACGTGTGTTTGGAAAACATTAACAGCCCACATTACAACATTAACAGCCCACTTATCTTTGTACTGAGTACTTTTACGCTTTGAACGTTCGAGCAAAGAAACTTCCTCTTTGCAACTTTTCGGCGGTCGAAACCACTAAAAGTACTCAGTACAAAAATAAGTGGGCTGTTGATGTTTTTCAAACACATGTGTAATTGTCGGGAAAGTCCCGACTTTCCTTCATTGTTTTTGTCTTTTCACTTTCAAAAGCATCCGCCACGAGGTCATCACCTCGGTAAGTACGAGTAGAAATGTTCAATACAGGGGTATACAGCTTTCTATACCTACAAAAAAATTAGTCACAGAAAAAGCCACGAAGTCTACATCTTGGTGAGTACGATTAATAATCTTTCATATCACACAGCTTTCCATCGCTCAAATGACTGAGTAACTCAAGAGAAATAATGCTTTTTTGGGAAGACCAAGCTATTTCGATCTTTATGTTTGCGCTCTGTAGTTACTTATCATTCGAATAACACGCGGCGAAAGAATTGCCAATGTAGTGATATACATTTAGAGCACCTTTTTCAAACCTTTGTGGCATTATATCCTCGTTCTTCATTCCTGCACTATGTAGTTATGTCACGTTACGAAAGAAATTCGTTCCAAAACGACTTTTATACCTTTGTGGCCTTTCACCCTCAACTCTATCCTCCTCAGTTAAGATTTCAAACCATCGCTCAATTTGAGGAAATGACGATCCAAAAAATAATATCAGACCTATCTAAATTATGACTGTCTATCCATGATATCATAAGATATTCGTTGTGATTCATTACGTGGTTTTTCAGTAGGAAGTAACCGTCAGGTTTCCCCAGATTTATATTGGTTCGACTGCGTTGTTACGGTGTTCCATGAATCCGCGTAAAATTCGTTGAAAGTTTGAAGATATTGTTCGTGCTATTCGTATTATGCCTGACTAAGGTAATATGTAACAATTAATCGCCGAAGGCGAAGCGAATTTTGCTTAATAATCCTGGAGACGAAGTCAAGGGGATTATTGTCCTATATGCGTGTATGAATTAAGCGTGGGGTAAATATTTGTTTAAGCAGAATTGCATGCTTAGCCGCGGGTGCTTTCAATTTCTTTGTGAATTCGTTCGGTTTGATTTGGAACTATTCTGTCCCAATTGTTTTGTTGAATCTTATCGAGATATTTAGCCAATCTCCCCTTGAATTGAACAAGTTTGTTTATTTCATTCAATCAGCAAAAACTTCATATCCCTCTTTTGAACAGTGATACGCCAAACTTAATGGCATCTTTTGCATTCTTCGGAATTGCATTTCCTTCGCTGCCCTGAGTGAAAAAGAGGGAGCCCAATACCTATCGGAGACTCACAGGATTCGTGTCATTCCTTCTTTGACGACACTCAGGATCAATCAAGGTTGATTGGCTGCTGCCATTGCCATGTGCAAGAAAGGAAGCGGATGTGGTCGGACGATTGGTAGGTGTTCCGCCTCTTGTAGACGAGAAAGCAACGAAACAGGCGGTACTTGAGTGGATAAGTTCAGTGAGCCTGATACATATTGCTGCCTATGGTAACGCCGAAAGGGGAGAAATTGCCCTTTCCCCATTCCTACTCCCAACAGTCGAAACACCATCCCACCACAGGAAGCTTACATGTTGACAATGGCCGATGTCTCACAAGTGAGAGTCAGAGCCAAACTGGTGGTACTTAGCTGCTGTCACAGTGGAAGTGGAGACATAAGAGCCGAGGGAGTTATAGGAATTGCCCGCGCGTTCTTAGGATCCGGAGCTCGCTCGGTGTTGGTTGCGCTGTGGGCCATTTCAGACTCAGCAACAGAGCAGCTGATGAATCGGTTCTACGAACACCTTGTTGAAGGAGAAAGTGCCAGTAAATCCCTTCATCAGGCTATGAAGTGGATGAGAAAAAACGGCTTGACTAACGTGTCTGAGTAGGCTTCGTTTACGCTGATTGGAGATGATGTGAGGCTCGAGTTTGACAAGCAAAGGTAAGACTCAGTCCGAAAAGATATTTCTAAATTTGAAGTTAAATTGGATGCGAAGGTGGCTATGGTTTACTGGTTCCTGTCTGTGGGCGGTGATCCTTTGTTACCTTGAGCATCAAGGCTACTATGACATCTATATCTATCTACCATCTATCTATCTATATCTATCTATCTATCTATTTATCTATCTATCTATCTATCTATATATATGCAGTTAGTTATATATATATATATATATAAATGAATGTGGAGGTAGAGTCTTCCTTAGCATTAAGTGCTCAATGCTGTGGTAGCAGAGCTAAGTATTCATAAGTAAAGGAATTAAAGAGGACGCATCGATTCTCTGTGACTCTGAGTTTCGCGCCTAAGCGCTCGTCAGACAGAACTTTATTCAATGAAGAACATACCTCCTTGTAGACAAATTAGATAAGAAGCTAATTAATTCACTAGTGTGATGATCTAATCTACATGTGAAATAAAGATTCTATAGAGCTATTGTTGGCGGCTTGTGAAATTTGCTAAGCAAAACTTATTCTCGTGGCGGCATTTAGAAATGAGTTCTGTTCTTTTGTTTAATTAAGACGGCTTCTTAGCTCTAACTAAATAAAGTTTTTCTGTGAGGCACAAGTGACACCGCTTGCTTTTGTTGCTGTAGACCGGGGCGATCGCTAAAATACTCCAGTTAATTGTAAAATTGGTGTTGTTGTCTTTGAGCGTCCAGATATGCTTTGATAGTTCCGTGCTGTTTGAATAGTTTCTGTTCCGAAAAGTTGTTGCGTGTAACGTTGTTTAAAAGTTCCTTCAGTTAGTCCACAGTAATTCTTTCCGGTTGTGTCATTTTCTGTTGTTACGTTGGCGTTGTAGACGACGCTTGAAGTGAGGCAGTTGTTTTTCAGAGGGCCGTGGTTTTTTTTTCTGCGGTTACAGTTGTTTTATGTGGAGGGTGTCTTGCTTGTCTCGAGGATTTTTCTGTTGTGTTTCTTAATTATGGTTTGTAGGTTGTCTGTGCAGCTATAACTAACTTTTATGTTGTTTTTGTTGAAAGTCTTGTTCTACCTGTGGCTTTCGGAAAATGTTTACTGACGAGGTTCAGAAACTCTCTGCCGATATTTGTTTGTACGTTCATGCTGTAGGGCGGATTAAACCAAATTATGTTTCTTTGTCTGTTCTTGCGGCTGTTCTGTACGGTGTGAGTTACAGGTTTCTTGTGTTAAGTGTAGGTTAATTTTTCGTCGTTTCCACATATCATATATAATTATATATCCATATATAATTATACATATATATATGTAGAGTTGCTACAGACGTTCTCTGGAGAAAACATAGAATCGCGAAGCTGCCTCTCTGTCAATCAGACACAGGTGTTAGCCATTTATATTTTTACATATTGTGCTTGGTATAATTGTGTTTGCTTTGTGTCTAAAATATTAGTTGAGTTAGTAATAACCGTTGTTTTTCACCTTTTGATAGAAAAGGAGACCCCGACAGGGTGAATGATGAGAACTGCTCGAAGGGAACAAAGCTAAAAGTTTTTTAATAGACTTTTTAAATTAATAGAAAAAAGAAGAGAAAGTACTCTATCCGGTATTTCATTAAAATTAAAAAAAGAGCTATCCCAAATTAGGGAAGATCTAGTTCAATTTTTTGTGCTTTCTTTTCCAATATTCTCAGAAAGATGTATTGGTTACGTACTCAAGAATTTATTATTATTTTTTTTACATAAAATGATATTTCTGATATAAAAAGCGCAACACAATGTTCACGCACGTAAGGCTGTTAAGGAAAGAGAAATCAGTAAATTTAAAACGGTATTGGATTCATCAACATTCATCCCCATGCTCAGTTGTAATAAGGTATGGGAAAAATGACTGATCAGCGGGCTAAGCCAAGCTGGGACAAAAGTGTTCAAGATACGATACGACCAACGGGAATTTTTCAGGGGGAGAGGGTGGGCCGTTCACCTCTTCGTGGCTCCACTGAAAATTCAGCCAGAATGAATCATAATGTAGCAAAGACAGTAACAAAAAACTGTTTTGTTACTGCCTTGAAATTGTGAGTTTTGATTTGAGATTACTGTCAACAAGATCCGGTCAAATTTCCAAACTTTCATTTCATTTACTCTTTATTTAGAGAAAACACTGAAACTAAATTTTCTGGGGGAAAAAAAACTTTTTAAAACTTTTGTTCCATACTTTATAAGTTTTTCAGTAATATATAGTTTTTATGGTTTCTTTGAAAGTAGGGCGCGTAGAACGATTTTTCAAAATGTTTTTTTCCAAAATGTTTCCTTGTTTCCTTACATTTCGATGTTTACTATGCATTTTGTTGCATATTTGTCGTCTTCACTTGAACTCTCTCGACGAGGCCGTACAGTTCATGATCATCAAGGCAGGCAAAGCGCTAGTTCCTCTTTTTCTTCCTTCTTGTTCCTCACTGAGGAGGGGGGACGGAAGCCAAACCCCAGATCAAAACTTAGCACATTTTTCTCCAATTCCGATATTTATCACTTATACTTGAAATTACTTTGCGAGTATTGAGAAAACTGTGAGTTTGAAATGTTTTCAAATTGCGCCGGTAAATATTAAAAGTGTGACGTCCCAACAAGCTGTGTTTACATACTCTCATCTAAACTAACCAGTTGACCTATGAGAGCGTGCGAACTATCTCAATTATTTAAGAACCATCACTAGTTACAAAAGTGTGACGTGCAAAACCGAATTACAGTCACTTGGCTTTTTTAGTAGTTTTGGCTTTGATCATGCAAATCACACCTGCTAGAAAATGAAAAGTTCACGAAGACAATGAGTCCATTATCACGCAAAGATAGCTTAGCGTTAAAAAAAAATAGACTTAGGTTGTACTGTGGTCGATCTTGTGATGAAAATCAAACCTTTCAAAGGGGTAAACACTGAAACCTGACATTTCCTGTTGAAAAAGAATAACATTTTTCATTTTTCATGTTCAATTACATCATGAGCGATAAAAGTGTGACGTACGAAACCAAAATACTGTGTACTTATTGATGGAGTGGTAGGGGCGCAGCGAGGTCATTTCTTCATTACCCTGAGCTTAATATTTTCTTCACTGGCCCCACCAAATTCGGTCAATAAGCATTTTATCATATGACCACTAACTGTTAAAAATTTCAACCTAAATGGAACGCGATAGACGGGCATACGGGCACACAAGAAGTATGCAATTTAAAACTTTTCCCTTTATTTCGATAAGTCCAGGGGGGGGAGGGGAAGGGAATAACCTAAACACACGTGATCTGGATACCTAAAACACTGTGACAGCGGAAGTTAGGAAGGTTGGGAAAAGTAATTCGTTATTTTTGTTGTTTCATTTTGAAAGCATCAGCCACACTGTCAACATCTTGGTAAGTGCGATTGAAAATCTTTCCTAGTCACTCGGTTTTTATCAGCTTTAGTTATTTAGTAACTGTAGAGAGGTAAGGCACTTATGGCAAAGCCCAGTACCTACTTTTTTGATCTTTATGTTTGCGATAGGTAACGTTTCGAGAGTTAGCCCTTCGTTAAAGCGGTTGATGGCGCGATTGAATAGTCACCACGGCGAAATAAATTGGTTTTACGGCAACTTTTTCAAATCTCTGTGGCTTTATACCGTATGATTTATCCTCATTAACTAAAATAAGGTTATTGAGTATTGTACAATTTGAGAAATTGATGATCATAAAACTGGATTGTCCCACGTTGATATAGGAAATCCGTAGTGCTTCATTACGTGGTTTTCCAGTGGCTACGATCTCCACTAGCTATTAACTTGACACTTTTTAGGAGGGTTTAACGATCGATTCCAAGATTGCGGTAGACTCCAATTGAATCTCCGTTTTCTACTTGTACACAAATGTTTCATGGTCGCTTAAGTTTTTAGATACTAGCGGCGGGTTCTACGGTACATATGTTTCTAAACGCCGTAATCCCTTTCTTTTTTCTGTCTGTTTAAGCGCCTGTCTCGCATAAGAAGATAAGTCATGACGCTGCGCACTCATGAAGAGAGATGTTTTAATTTTCTCAGAGAAACTAAAACTTTCTTAAATTCACTGTTATTGCATACAGAGTATAAGCGTACTTTTGCGTTGAACGGATGCTTCATATCCTCACCGTAAAATCGCTTTCTTCAAACCGTTATGGTTTCATACAATATATTTCAACCTCATTATAACTAAGATTGTTCGGCATTGTTTAGTTTGAGAAACTGATGGTTTCCACAATCACGTGATCAAAAACTAACTTCAATCCTATATTAAGGCATATTTATAATGCAGAATGTATTTTACCGATGTCAGCAGTGGCGGCCAAAGCTCACTTCTCGAGGAAACGCAAACGATTAATTCATGAAAGCGTTACGCGTTGTGTGACTCGGTGCTAAGTTACGAGAGTAGAACATGTTATAAACAATGTTTCATTTTTGGACGCTAAAATCCGTCATTAGTCAGAAAAGTGTGACGAGCTCAACCGAAATACAGTCACTCAGTTTTTTTTAGCAATTCTGGCTTCGATCATACAAATCACACCCGCTAGAAAATTAAAAGTTCACGAAGACAATGAGTCGATTGTCACGCAAAGATAGGTTACTGTTTAAAGAAAGAAACTTAGGTTGTACTGTGATCAATCTTGTGATGTAAATGAAAGCTTTAAAAGAATCAACACTTAGGCTTGTCATTCCCCATGAAAAATAGAATAACACTTCGCATTTTTCATGTTCAATTACATCATTAGGGATAAAAGTGTGACATACAAACCCAAATACTATGTACTTATTGATTGAGAGGTAGGAGCGTAGCGAGGTCCTTGCTTCGTGACCGAGAGCCTAATATTTTCCCGTCCGGCCCAACAAAACTCAGTCAATAAACATTTTATCATATGACCACTAACTGTTGAAAATTTCGACCTAAATAGGACGCGATAGACGGGCATACGAGCACAAATCTTTTTTTGTTTGTTTGTTTGTTTTTTTGTCCAGCGGCGAATTCTACAATACATATTTTTCTAAACGCCGTAATCCGTTTTTTTCTCTGTTTAAGCGCCAGAGTCTCGAGTAAGAAGATAAGTCATGACGCTGCGCGTTCACGAAGGGAAATGTTTTAATCTCTTGATAGAAACTAAGACTTTCTTAAATTCAATGTTACTGCATACATAATATTGGCGTACTTATCCGTTGATCGGGTGCTTCATATCCCTACCGTTAAATGGCTTCCTTAAAACCGTTAAGGTTTTATACAATATATTTCAACCTCATTATAACTAAGATTGTTCAGTATCGTTTAGTTCGAGAAACTGATGGTTTCCACAATAACGTGATCAAAAACTAAAATCAATCCTATATCAAGACATATTTATAATGCAGAATGTCCTTTACTGATGTCAGCAGAGGTGGCCCAAGCTCACATCTAGAGAAAACGCAAACGATTAATTCATGAAAGCGTCACGCGTTGTGTGACTCGGTAGTCACTCACAAGAAATGAAAACGTCCTATAGGATTGTATGGGGAACCAAATATGGTCGATTTGAAGTAGTAAAAGTGTGACGTGCAAAACCGAAATAGATTCACTGCGGAGTAAACTGCTGATCGGTTTTCCATATCAGTTCATGAAAAGTTGATTATCGCTCACAGATAACTTACCGTTTAAAGAAAGAAGCTTTGGTTCTATTGGTATCGATCTTGTAATGAAATTTTAATTTTCGAAATGGATAGACACAGAAGCCTGACGTTTCCTGTGAAAAAAATAATGAAATAAGTTATTTTATACATATGTTCAATCCATCAGTGGTTATAAAGTGTGACGTACGAAACCGAAATTCATTCGTTTGAGATGGAACACTTAAATCTTCGGAGTAAATGTTGATTCGCCCCCCAGATCCCCCTCTCATTAATTCGCCATTAGTATTCGAATTCCGTTTTGAATTTTCGAAAGTCGCATGAAAACTGGGCAGTTTAACTCTCACTATCTTCTGCAAGGTTAGAGATATATTTATGATTTGTACTAACACTTTGTGAAATGAGAATCACTAGTTCACGTCTCGTACATAATGAATCACTTCAGGAAAAAAGCATACCATTTTGATCTTTTTCTCGATCGTATTTGATAATTGATCAGTTCCTATTCTCAGTAATTTTGTTAAATACTTTTAATCACAGTTTTCATTTTTCCTAATCACAAACTGGCAGTAACAGTGTTAATAATAATAATAATTAATAAGATTAACCGTGAGGCGTAAAACGGCCAAAAAAATTAGCAGTTAAACACTTTTCTGGTAAAAATTTATGGAACGAGTTGTTAAACATTTCTGGTAACAACTCATGGAATGATGTTAACCGTTACTCGTAAAATGGCCAAACTTTTAACCGTTAGCCGTAAAAGCCATCACCCCGAAAACGAAATTTCTCCGCATTTCGAGAAATCAGGTAATGTTGACATCAATACTAAATTAAACGGGAAGCAAGCTTGTCAAGCTGGCAATTGTTTGTTATTTTTTAAAGACATGGAAGAACCTAAGCCATATATAATTTTTATCATTCAAATGATCGCTGGGTGTTAGTGCCCTCTAGTTGCAAGTTTCTTGCGATTGTCTGAGGAAAAGAGGAAACAAAAAGGTTGAAAAGCACTATTGCCATTGAGAGTTTTCAGGAAAGTCCTTTCCGGATGCGCGGATCCTACAACGTAACTGTAGTCCAGTCCATTTCCCCCACCTCTCTTCCCTTCTCAAAAGAAATATGAAGGACTATTAAGTATAACTATTGATTATTACTGAAAGTCAAGCTACCTCCTCATTTACTTGTTGCCATATTTCAGTCATTGGATTAACACCTTCAAAGGTAAGACCAGTGGATGTGGTTATGTTCAAGCAAATTACCGATCCACTCCGTCCGTTTTCTTTTTTTTTTTTTTTTTTTTTTTATCAATTATCTCAGTTGCTATTTTTGTCTTCGATCATGCAAATCACACCCTCAAGAAAATGAAAAGTTCACGTGTACAATGGGTCAGTTTTTACGCACAGATAGCTTACTGTTTAAAGACAGAAGCTTTAGTTGTACGCTCAATCTTATCGATCTCGTGATGCAAATCCTAAAGAACTAAAAGGGACGAACACTGAAGCCTGGCGTTTTCGAAAAAACAAAGTAAGATGTGTCCTTTTTGGATGCTCAAATCCATCATTAGTTAGAAAAGTGTGACGTGCCAAACCAAAATACAGTCACTAAGTTTTTTTTAGTATTTTTGGCTTCGATCATGCAAATCACACCCGCTAGAAAATGAAAAGTTCACGAAGACAATGAGTCCATTATCACGCAAAGATAGCTTAGCGTTAAAAAAGAAACTTAGGATCGATCTTGTGATGAAAATCAAACCTTTCAAAGGGGTAAACACTAAAGCCTGACATTTCCTATAACGAATAAGATTGATGGCGCGATTGAATCGCCACTACAGTGAAATAAATTCGTTATCCAGCGGTCTTCTAAAATCTCTGTAGCTTTATACCGTTTAATTTATCCTCATTAACTAATGTTATTGAGTATCGTTCAATTTGAGAAATTGATGATCATAAAACTAAAATCAGACCTTTATTTATGTTGTGGACTGTCCCTCGCTGAAGGAAATCCGTGGTGCTTGATCAGGTGGTTTTCTAGTGGCTATGAATCTACATCAGCTATCAACTTGAATCTGTTTGGGAGGGTTGAACGAATGATTCAGAGATCGCACTAGATTCGAAATGCCATATTTCTACTTGTACACAAGCGTTTCATTGTCGAAATACCCTTCACTTAAACCTTTGGATACTAACGGCGGGTTCTGCGGTACATATTTTTCTAAAGCCGTAATCTGTTTCTTTTTTTTCCGTTTAAGCCCCAGAGTCTCGCACAGGAAGATAAGTTGTGAGGCTGCGCGCTCACTAAGAGACATGGTTTAATTTTCTCAGAGGAGTGAAACTTTCTTAAATTCACTGTTATTGCATTCATAGTATAAGCGTATCTTACCGTTGAACGGATGCTTTATATTTCCACCGTTAAATTTCTTTCTTCAAACCGTTAAGGTTTTATACAATATATTTCAACCTCAGTAGTTAAGATATTGTTAGGCATTGTTTAATTTGAAAAACTGATGGTCTCAACAATCACGTGATCAAAAACTAAAATCAATCCCATATAAAGATATATTAATGATGCAGAATGTCCTTTACTGGTCCAAGTTCACGTCTCGAGAAAAAGCAAACGATTAATTCATGATAGCGTCACGGGTTGTGTGACTTATGTATTAAGTTATGAGCGAAGTTATGAGCGTTGTACACGTTATTAAGAATAGAATGGGGAGCGAAATATGGTCGAGTTATCACGAGAAATATTTCAAGAAATCAACATTTAACACGTAAAATCAATAAAAGTACACACATCTTGTGTGTCCATATTAGTTTCTGGCGATTTCTGCCGTTTTAAGCGTACTTTGCCATCGCTGTTATTCCCATCCCCACGATGACACCTCGCATTAATCGAGCGTCCCAATCAACCAAGCAGACAGCTGTCCCCGTGATAGGTCTGCAATTCCTGATCCATAATAGGAATGCACGATAGAAGCGGCACCAGGATCGTGCATGCTATACCACTGGAACATATCACAGAAACCTTTTCCAGCCGCTCGATAATTGTTGATGACTTCCCTTACCACAGTAGACTTACCAGTTCCCCCCTTGGCCAGTCCCTAAAAAGTTATGACCCTTACAAGCCAAGCATACAATCTCCGCCCGTCCGTGAGATAAGTGAACGCTCATATTGACGACATACTAATAACCACCAGACTACTCTACTGAATATTATGGAGAACGAGTTGTCACAGGAAGAAAAATTATGAAATAACATAATGAACATCACTTGGCGATCTGCGTGCTCAAGGAATTGGCTGAACTAATAGAAATTTTATTGTCCTTTACAATGAATTTCTGGTGGCTAAATAGGCATTAACACCAACATAACTGAAAGGGGATAGATTAAGGGTAATTCGGCCAAATCTTGCAGGCTTTTCTTTTTATCCAGAAGTTTAGTGACATCACCTTGGAAAGGTAAATGCAATCGACGGTAGGGCATCATCTGGACAATTGTGTGATCATCTCGGTAATGAACCAAAAGAACGGTGTTGCAATAAAATCGAGCGAGGGAATTTCCAGTACAAACATTTTGGACGGTTATTATTTAAACTGTCGAATAGCCCGAGAAAACTAGAGCAATTTTCTCATTAATCATTCTTGTATTATTCATGAATAAGAAATAAAATAGAGTGATCCTAATGGTCTGCATTGCACATACGTTTTGACAGCCGGTTTAACAAAATCAATAAACTAAGAATGGGGAAACTAGAACTTATATTGTAGACTATTCCTTTCTGATTCCTTTCTGATTTCTTTTGATTTCCATCGATTTTTCATTAGCTGAATTTGTATTTTATTCTGGTCTTTTTTGTTTGTTTTTAATCAAAGCGAATAATGCCTCAAAAATAAATCGGCGAGTCCGGCTATGACACATGGCAGCAGTTTGTTTCCTTTGAGAAAAGGTAGCTTCCTTACCTCACAATACATGATATAACCAAGCCTCTTATTCTTCAATCTTCTTCATTAATTGAATCAATGAGCTTCATTATAAATTAAGAAGGGACTCTCTTTTCCCATTTCTTTCTGTTTCCGGTTTCCTAATTATCTGCCTTAAGAAAGTTGAGACACTGGGAAGAGAAATTTTTTTAGTTTCCTCATACGATTAGAAAGACCAGAAGTTCTAGTTCGATCACAAATCCTGTGACAAATTCTTAGTAACAATGAAACTTTTTGATTTTCAAATATGAATGTAGTTTAAGTCAGGCACAACTGTCTATCACCTGAGTGAAATGTGAACAAAGGTAGAAAAAACTGAATATTAAAACCAAAACTCTTAGTAATTTATTTTTTTTTATGCGATTATCATTTGGTATCTATTTGTTTATAACCTGTATGAGCTTTCTTAACATTGATTTATTATATTCCAATTGTAACTGTTTTAAAACTACAATTAATTCCATTGTCATTCCTATAAGCCCATTTGCGGATAATCTTTAAGTTCTCTTTGAAGTTTGTAAGACTTTTCACTAATCTTCAGACTGCTCCAACATCGAAGATGTACATAATAGATTTTTGGCTTTTAACGTTCACTCACAAAAAGATGAAAGACAGAAATCGGTAGGAATATAATTCGACCTAAGGGCAAAATGTTTCTTTTACATCACGTGACGAGATGAAGGAACCAAAAAACTTAGGTCAAAGTATAATATATAGATTTAGCCAAGCCTAAAAGCGGAGCTCGTATTTTTTTTCCCCGCACGTCTCAAGGGCACAACGCCTTGCCCCGGCCAGGACTAGAATCCGGGTCGCCCAACTCGCAGCCCAGTGCACTGACCACTGAACTACTGGACAAAGCCGTGGCGCTGGCGTACCCGCGGTACAGCTGACCACGCATGTTAAAAGAAGCACCTTGTACGGTCGTACGGTCGTACATCCAAATTTTTTCGGCTTGATGGGCTACTACTATTTTGCATAATTTTGGGGCTACGCTCTGCGAGCTCCGCTATTATTTACGACAGTGACCCAGTGAGTTAAGTCTAGTTTCTACGGTTCGCTTACCTGCGAGTTAACAAAGTTGATGTACTTCAACACGGAAGCTGAGTCAGTTCAGTAGTAAACTTGGTCTGCTGTCATTTCCAATTCTTCTCCAATAATTCTGGAGAGCCTTACTCAGATAACACTGACTGTCAGTTCCAATATTGGAATTGAAATTTCATGTATGGGACTTGCTTCTTCCATGACAAATGCACAGTGAACTTGGTTAATGACATTTTTCAAACGGAAGTAAACGACGGCTGAAATTCATTATCATGGCCAATTTACATTGCCAACTCAGTTGGTAAAGCCAAATAGTTTTTTAATACCCCACCAAAGTTTCTTCAAAAACTTACCCCGTTGTTTACAGAAACTATGCATGTGGAAAGTTCTCATTGCAAAAGTTAAGATAAAGTCTGTCAGTTTTTTTTATCTTTGTCCAATGACTTTAAAGTCATGTAATGTTCTGCAAAAATCTCAACTTGAGGAAAATAAAAAGTTGACCAACCGACTTCTTCACTTTTTTGTTTTTAAGTGGATATTGTGAATTCTAACACTTTCAGCTTGTTACAAATAGTTTCCGGGTGTAATCGACCCAGCCCGTTTTTGTAACTTAACATGTGTGTTCCTGTTTGAAGTGACTCGTTATTAATCAAGATTATCGACCATTTAGTATTGTGTTACTAAAAATAATGTTTCCCTGATAACAGTTGAGGATTGCAATGGAAACCTAACAGCAGAAGCCATGACACCTTTCATGAGCCTCGCCTTATTTGTTGCCCTGTTCTTGCTCAACTCAGATCGCATTCAGAAAGCCATTGAGATATGCAGCGAATGTTTGATTTTGCTTAATGGCACCGATCAAAACAGCAAAGACCAATTTGATTCAGCACTGCTACAATTTTACAGCGACATCTATACCATTCTTTTCAGCGCTTATCGTCATATCTCTGACTACATAAGTGCGGAAAGATACGGAAGGAAACTGTTTGCCTTATACAGAGAGTATGGAATTATGCTTTATAAACTTGGCGAAAGCCTAAAAGCAAAGGAATATTTTGAGAGGGCCCTTGCCATAACAACCAAAATTGGCGACAGAGGAGGGGAAGCATCATGTTATGGAAACCTAGGTACTGTGTTTACGTCGCTTGGCCAATACGACAAGGCTGAAGAGTATCTCCAAAAAGCGCTTGTCATCAGAACTGAAATTGGCGACAGAGAAGGGGAAGCATCATGTTATGGAAACCTAGGTACTGTGTTTAGGTCGCTTGGCCAATACGACAAGACTGAAGAGTATCTCCAAAAAGCGCTTGTCATCAGAACTGAAATTGGCGACAGAGAAGGGGAAGCATCATGTTATGGAAACCTAGGTACTGTGTTTAGGTCGCTTGGCCAATACGACAAGGCTGAAGAGTATCTCCGAAAAGCGCTTGTCATCAGAACTGAAATTGGCGACAGAGGAGGGGAAGCATCATGTTATGGAAACCTAGGTACTGTGTTTAGGTCGCTTGGCCAATACGACAAGGCTGAAGAGTATCTCCGAAAAGCGCTCGTCATCAGAACTGAAATTGGCGACAGAGGAGGGGAAGCATCATGTTATGGAAACCTAGGTACTGTGTTTAGGTCGCTTGGTCAATACGACAAGGCTGAAGAGTATCTCCAAAAAGCGCTTGTCATCAGAACTGAAATTGGCGACAGAGAAGGGGAAGCATCATGTTATGGAAACCTAGGTACTGTGTTTAGGTCGCTTGGCCAATACGACAAGGCTGAAGAGTATCTCCAAAAAGCGCTTGTCATCAGAACTGAAATTGGCGACAGAGAAGGGGAAGCATCATGTTATGGAAACCTAGGTACTGTGTTTAGGTCGCTTGGCCAATACGACAAGGCTGAAGAGTATCTCCGAAAAGCGCTTGTCATCACAACTGAAATTGGCGACAGAGGAGGGGAAGCATCATGTTATGGAAACCTAGGTACTGTGTTTAGGTCGCTTGGCCAATACGACAAGGCTGAAGAGTATCTCCGAAAAGCGCTCGTCATCACAACTGAAATTGGCGACAGAGGAGGGGAAGCATCATGTTATGGAAACCTAGGTACTGTGTTTACGTCGCTTGGTCAATACGACAAGGCTGAAGAGTATCTCCAAAAAGCGCTTGTCATCAGAACTGAAATTGGCGACAGAGAAGGGGAAGCATCATGTTATGGAAACCTAGGTACTGTGTTTATGTCGCTTGGCCAATACGACAAGGCTGAAGAGTATCTCCAAAAAGCGCTTGTCATCAGAACTGAAATTGGCGACAGAGAAGGGGAAGCATCATGTTATGGAAACCTAGGTACTGTGTTTAGGTCGCTTGGCCAATACGACAAGGCTGAAGAGTATCTCCGAAAAGCGCTCGTCATCACAACTGAAATTGGCGACAGAGGAGGGGAAGCATCATGTTATGGAAACCTAGGTACTGTGTTTAGGTCGCTTGGTCAATACGACATGGCTGAAGAGTATCTCCAAAAAGCGCTTGTCATCAGAACTGAAATTGGCGACAGAGAAGGGGAAGCATCATGTTATGGAAACCTAGGTACTGTGTTTAGGTCGCTTGGCCAATACGACAAGACTGAAGAGTATCTCCAAAAAGCGCTTGTCATCAGAACTGAAATTGGCGACAGAGAAGGGGAAGCATCATGTTATGGAAACCTAGGTACTGTGTTTAGGTCGCTTGGCCAATACCACAAGGCTGAAGAGTATCTCCGAAAAGCGCTTGTCATCACAACTGAAATTGGCGACAGAGAAGGGGAAGCATCATGTTATGGAAACCTAGGTAATGTGTTTAGGTCGCTTGGCCAATACGACAAGGCTGAAGAGTATCTCCGAAAAGCGCTCGTCATCACAACTGAAATTGGCGACAGAGGAGGGGAAGCATCATGTTATGGAAACCTAGGTACTGTGTTTACGTCGCTTGGTCAATACGACAAGGCTGAAGAGTATCTCCAAAAAGCGCTTGTCATCACAACTGAAATTGGCCACAGAGGAGGGGAAGCATCATGTTATGGAAACCTAGGTACTGTGTTTAGGTCGCTTGGCCAATACGACAAGGCTGAAGAGTATCTCCAAAAAGCGCTTGTCATCAGAACTGAAATTGGCGACAGAAGAGGGGAAGCATCATGTTATGGAAACCTAGGTACTGTGTTTCAGTCGCTTGGCCAATACGACAAGGCTGAAGAGTATCTCCAAAAAGCGCTTGTCATCAGAACTGAAATTGGCGACAGAGAAGGGGAGGCAACTGACTACGGAAACCTTGGAAATTTTTTTAAAACTGTTGGTGATTTTGAAGCTTCGGAAGTATGCTTGGAGAAAGCTCTATTCATATTCAGAGATATTGGATATGGAAGAGGAGAGTTATATATCCTCCGAGGTTACGCCGTTTTGTATTTATGTCAAGATAAAATCAAAGACTCTCTGTCGTGTCTTCACCTGTGCATTGAAAAGTATGAGGAGCTGAGATATTTTTTGGGCGCCAATGATCAGTTCAAAACATCATTTCTGGAGGACACAGGAATATTCCCCTACAAGCGGCTATCTACTTTGCTTTGTGACACCGGAAATGCTCGGGATGCTCTTTATGTTGAGGAGTTGGGTCGAGCTAGAGGCCTATCAGACTTAATGGCAGAAAAGTACTCGGTTGAAACGCACATCTCTGCTAATCGACAATCTTGGTTTGGCATTGAGGACATTTTAAGAAAGAAAAGAAACTGTACTTGTCTGTACATTTCTTATTTTCAGAATCGTCTGCATTTGTGGATCTTGAAAACAAGTGGAGTCCTTCACTATAGAAGAGTATCACCAGAAGAGAATCTAGTTCAGGCTGGGTTGCCCAAAGATTTGTCTGTGAGTCAATTTTTGGATTATAATTTCCGGAGTCTTGGTATTTTGCCCACTAAAGATTGTGAAGATCGGTCTTTAAATACGATTAAATTGCAACCTCTCTCCCCCGCGCAAAAGAGCTCAGCAAGATTGCGACTTTTTGGACGAGGACGAGGACGAGGACGAGGAGAAATGATTTCAAGTCTATACTTGTGTTACAAAATGTTCATTGCCCCCGTTTATGATTTGCTTGATGAGCCTGAAGTAATTATTGTTCCTGACCGCAGGTTGTACAAAGTTCCCTTTGCTGCCCTGAGTGAAAAGGAGGGAGCCGAATACTTGTCAGAGACTCATAAGATCCGTATCATTCCTTCGTTGACAACACTCAAGAACATTCAAGATAGTCCAGAGGACTATCACAGCAACACTGGTGCCTTGGTAATAGGCAATCCCAAAGTTTATTGGCTGCAATCATTGCCAGCTGCAAGAAAGGAAGCGGAGATGGTCGGACAACTGGTGGGTGTTCCGCCTCTAGTTGAAGAGAAAGCAACGAAGCAGGCGGTACTGGAGCGGATAAGTTCAGTGAGCTTGATACATTTTGCTGCCCATGGTAACGCGGAAAGAGGGGAAATTGCACTCTCCCCCAATCCCTGTCCCAACAGTCAAACCGCTCTCCCACCGAAGGAAGCTTACATGTTGACGATGGCTGATGTCTCACGAGTGAAAGTCAGAGCTAAACTGGTGGTACTTAGCTGCTGTCACAGTGGAAGTGGAGAGATAAGAGCCGAGGGAGTTATAGGAATTGCCCGTGCGTTCTTAGGATCCGGTGCTCGCTCGGTGTTGGTTGCACTGTGGGCCATTCCAGACTCAGCAACAGAGCAGCTGATGAGTCGGTTTTACGAACACCTCATTGAAGGTGGAAGTGCCAGTGAATCCCTTCATCAGGCCATGAAGTGGATGAGAAAAAACCCCTTGAACAAAATCTCTGACTGGGCTTCGTTTACGCTGATTGGAGATGATGTGAGACTCGAGTTTGACAACCAGCGGCAAGACTCGGTGAGAACAGGTATTTCATAAATTAAAGTTAAATTAGATGTGAGGATGGTTATATATATATATATATGTAAATATATATATATAGATATATATTTACACACCCTTTTTTTTCCTTTTTCAAGAGTTACTATCTTTGCTCTCTGGTGTAAAATATAGAATCTCACAGATGCCTCTCTACCAACGAGACACAAGTAATAGCCAATTATTTTTATATATCGTGCTTGGTGTAATTGTGTTTGCTTTATATCCAAAATATTAATTGAGGTAATAATAAATTGGGTTATTTCAATTTTTTTCTTGCAGGAAAAAAGACCCCGATAGAGTAAATAATGACAAGTACTCGAAGGGAACAGAGTTAAAAGACTTTTAGATGGATAAATTAAATAGAAATAAGTAGAGAAAATACTCTATCCAGTATTTCATCGACATTAAAAAAAAAGAGCTATCCCAGGTTAGGGGAGATTTATTCCAATTTTTGCTGCTTTCTTTTCTAATATTCTCAGGAGGCAGTAATGATTATGTACTCAACAATTTTTTGTTTTTCACGCAAAAATTATATTAGACACGAAACAATGTTGACCTACGTAAGGCTTTTGAGCAAAACGAATTCAGTAAAGTTAAGACAGTAGTAGTAGACAATCTGGTTTAATTTTTGTGTTTTCAAGCCTTTTGTAAGGTTTAGTTATTAAGAATACCTTATACGGATACGGATAACTGCGGAGAGATTCGTTTATACTTACTCAACGCCTAGCAGGAGTCGTGCCGGCACGTAAACACTTTTTAAGTGGCGTTAAGATAGGATTCGCAAAAGGAGAAGCGTTGCGCATCCTCAAAATAGGTCCGAAGCACTTCACATTTAAAAAAAATCGTACAGAGCTTAAAAATACGACTAAAAGAGGGGAAAGAGTATACCTGACGAACTTCTGGAGAAATACGTGTCTGAAGTTATCTGCTCCAGTAGAGAAGGATCACTTCCGGCTTTACAAAAGCTCAAGAACACGCTGATGTGGAAATGTCACATTCAAAATCACATCGCCAAAAAGTATATCCTGGCCAGAACTGATCTTTGGAGACAGAAGTTTAAAATCGCTTGCAGATGGCGGGAGTGTCATGCGGGCATGTCGATACTTCAATTTTTAACTGGTCACTTGCCACTTGTGCTATGCACCCTGCGCGAAGCTTGTCGACTCTTAAATGCAGAAAAATCTCTGCCAATTGGCTATGAGTTAGATCTCTGAAATATGGAAGTAATCCTGTCTTGGAATAAAGAGTTCATCTGTTGTAGAATAAGTTGATTCGTAACACCCTGTATGTAAGGAATAACAGCAAAACCAGTCGCTGATTCTTCTGGTCTTCATCAAGAGCGTTACTATTTGTAACTGGTTTTTGGCAGTTACGGAGAAAAGTTTTTATATAGCCATTTGCCCATTTGGATTTTAGTGAAGAGCGAAACAACGTCGAAAGATACTAATTCTTCACAAGCGTTAAGAGTTTATCTTTTATGAAATCCCCAAATTCGCAGGAATTTTTGACAGTGTAATCAGTATTCCCAACAACAGGCGACAAAATTCTCGCAAGAAAACCAGAAATTGCATAAGTCGGAGAATTAACAAAAGAGACAATTGGTCTCAAAGGAATTCCCGGTTTATGAATTTTAGGTAAGCCATAAAAACGTGGACATAAGCCGTCACTACTGTATAATATTTTGTACGTAGAGTCACTAATTTTACCAGCTTTTTGCAAATCAAGCAACATTTTTTTTACTGGTAGGATCAGAGTTTAAGACAGCATACGTACTCTTGTCATTAAGCAGAGTCAAAGCTTTGTCGTGATATTGCTGTTTGTCCATTACCACAACACAATTACCCTTGTCAGCAGATAATACGAGCCTGTCCGGATCCTTTTTTGAGAGCTATAAGAGCATTGTAAACATCGTTTTGAATGGGAGGAGGTTTGGATCGTGACGATGGCGGTTTGCTTCCTGACGCTTATTTACACCTCGTCAGAAAAACGTTTGGTCTATGAATTGTAACTTCAGTTACATTCATTAAATCTGCAAACCAGAGTGGCATCAAACTATGTCTGATTGTCCAGGTTGCCGTGTGAACTTTAATGTATTAGACAAGAAGGCATTTGCTTACCTTGGCTCCTTTGATCACTGAACCAGTCGGCCTACGGTTGATGAAGTTCGGGATCTTTTGGTCGGTAACAGCCCATGGAAGCGCGCTTGACAAGGTGATACAAGATGTCCTACTATTGCGTCACTTCCAAACCATTGATTCGGAAATTCCGTATTCCCTCGCTCTCTCTCGATTGTTGTTAACAGCTTCAGCTTCAATTACGATTTTCAACTTAAAGTTGAGATCGTAAGAATGATGGCGAGTGTTTGGCATGATTGTGCTGAATGTAGACTTCGCAAGATAATGTTCACCAGGTGAAGTAAATTTGCTACTACTGATTTTGTTGATCGAATTGTTTTTATACTTTAAAACCATGTTTCCCGAGAGGGAAGGCTAAAAATTAATGTGTACCGATAGGTTGTCATTAAATGTGTGACCTTTTTTGCCTTTTGTTTATCACTGTGATTAAATGTGTGACATTTTTCGGCTTTTGTTTATGTGTGTGACATTTTGCTTTTGTTTAATCAAGGCTTTTGTTTGTGCGCGTGGTCGCGTGTGCGACAATTCTGCTTTTGTTAATTAACGGTAAACTAAAATCAATACGCGACTTTTTCGCTTTTTTGTAAGTTTATGAAAGAATTTACAATAAACTTGACCAATCTTTACTCCCCAAACAACGATGCGCCTTATAACCAAGTATTTTAGCGATATTTTCAGTTTGAAAACATGCAATAATGAAATTAGGAGACCCTCGCAGCTAAGAACACTACTGAAACGAGTAGTTGTAAATAAGACCTGAAAAAAATTTCAGGCCCGTTTTTCAGGTCTTATTTACAACTACTCGTTTCAGTAGTGTTCTTAGCTGCGAGGGTCTCCTAATTTCATCTTTCCACCGCAGTGCAAATATGTGAATTTTCATATATCTAAAATCTTCATTCACTTTGATGTTTATTTGGACCCAATTCATTAACCAGCTCCCAGTTGGCTTGTTAGCTCAATTGGTAGAGCGCTGCACCGGTATCGCAAAGGTCATGGGTTCAAATCCCGTACGGGCCTGAAATTTTTTTCAGGTCTTATTTACAACTACTCGTTTCAGTAGTGTTCTTAGCTGCGAGGGTCTCCTAATTTCATCTTTCCACCGCAGTGCAAATATGTGAATTTTCATATATCTAAAATCTTCATGCAATAATGAAATTGCCAAATTGGGGGTGCGTCTTATAGCCGAGTGCGCCTTATAACCGAATAACTACGGTAGTATGGAGGTAATTACCAGCACGATCTGGTTCTTACTTGTTCTGCACTTTTCCATGCAGACCGTTTCCTGTGAAACGATCATAATCCATGTATTTTTGTTTTGAAAGGCACCAAATTTAAAACTAAAAAGTTTAGTCCAGTTGCAATGTGATGAATCACTTGCTAACTTTTCTTGCTCAAATTCTACTAAGGAATATTGGCCATCCGTTGTTTTTGTGAGGAACTCAGGAAAATGTTCTCTTGTATGGCCCTCAGGCTTGGTAAGAAGTTATCATTTGCAGTTATGGCTGAATTAATCTGCTGCAAATTTACATTTATAAAATGAATGAGAGACAGTTGATTTCATTTTGATTCATATTTTATATTTTTAATATGGTTGACGTGGTGGGCATGGTCACCACATCCACCGTGTAGGAGTGGCCTCTCCCTCCTAAGTTGAAACATTTTTTATTTCTTTGATAGAAAAAAAAATGAAAAGTTGAGGTAAGGCAATACACTTGCAAGGAGATGTTACCCAACTGACAACTATACTCACAAGATCTAAATAAATTACCCTTTTGTCCTAAAATCCCTATTTGTATTATCATAGATTTTTATCTTTCAATGCCTGCTTATGGCAGCTTTTGTTGGATTGGAAATAAAACAGTCTTTGTATATGTGTATGTGCTGGAAACTGTTGCAATGGACCTTCAAAGGGTTTTTTATTTGATCTATATTAAACTTTAATTTCTTTGTCAACAGTCAAAAATAATCATATAGTATCACCTTTTTTTTTCCTTCTCACCTCTAAATCTTTGAAAAATTATTTAATCTTCTATTTGAGAATTGTTTAGAAATGGAATTTATTTTAATACAAATAGGGATTTACGCTGTTAAGTAGTATCATTTGTGGCTTTAATGAAACGAACAATGCATTTTCTCAGTTGTTAGCTTCCAATCTTTGTTGGACAGTAAAAGAAAATTTTGGTATGTATGAAATGGAAGCATCATACCATGGAAAATGCTTGAACAATTTTTATCCACTTGTCGCGTTGATCAAAAAAATTCACTTGTTCACTAGGCTCACATGTTAATTTTTGTTTGATGCAATAAATCTCATTTGTGCACACTTTCCATGGAATAATCTCTGTTTGTTACAGATTGAAAAATATTTCTTGGGCCCCATACTGTTTCTAAAATTTAACTTCTTTTCGCATGAGCATGATAAATTCAAGATTTTCTAAATACTGTGGAAAATGGCATCGAAAACAAATGTTAGCCCAGTTTATTGTAATGTCAGTTGTTGTTAGGTTACTATTTACTTTACTTCACCATTCCACTTCTTCCACACATTCTCTTTTTTATTATTTTTTTGTCCACATCTATTTTATGAAAAAAACAATACTTGGTTTGAACAAGTTTATTAAAAATACTGCACAAGTTATATAACTGTATTAGAAAAGGTTTCTCTGAAGTGACAATATTGAACCAAGTGATGGTAACATTGCAAAATTATGAACTTCTACTTTACTGGAAATGGTCAAAGGAAAAACAGTTTGCTAACCAGACATCATTTCTTATTGCTTAGACTTTAACAGGAAAGTTGTATTTCAAGGAGGCTATGGTGTCACTTTTCCAACTTCCTACAGAGGTGAAAGACTACTCACTGTTTACAGGTGGATAGCATTTTGTGGAATCATAGCATTATAGAAGAAAAGAAAATATTACCGTTGACACTTACCTAAATCACTGCCTGCAGGGGGTGGTCCTTCAGGTAGATCTTCATCATCTATTGTATAAAAACTAAACGTATGTAATTGTCAATTTGAAAAAAGGTATTTTATTTAAATCAAGGTAAAGCATTATACATTGTTTAAGCGCCAGAGTCTCGCATAAAAAGATAAGTAGTGACTCCGCGCGCTAACGAAGAGAGATGTTTTAATTCAGAGAAACTCAAACTTTCTTAAATTCAATGTTATTACATACATAGTATAAACGTACTTTTCCGTTGAACGGATGCTTCATATCCTCACCGTAAAATTGCTTTCTTCAAACCGTAAGGGTTTTATACAATATATTTTAGCCTCATTAGCTAAGATTGCTCAGCATTGTTTAATTTGAGAAAATAACGGTTTCCGCAATCACGTGATCAAAAACTTAACTCAATCCTATATCAAGGCATAGTTATTATGCAGAATATCCTTTACTGATGTCAGCAGAGGCTGACATCAGGCTCGCGTCTCGAGAAAAAACAAACCATTAATTTATGAATCACACCCACAAGAAAATGAAAAGTCCATGAGTACAATGAGTCAATTTTCACCACGGATAGCTTACTGTTTAAAGACAGAAGCTTTAGTTGTACTCTCGATCTCATCGATCTCTTCAAGCAAATCCAACCGTTCCAAAAAGGATGAACACTAAAGCCTGATGTTTTGGTTAAACAGAGTAAGATGTTTCATTTTTGGACGCTAAAATCCATCATTAGTCAGAAAAGTGTGACGTGCTAAACCGAAATATAGTCACTCAGTTTTTTTTTTTATAGCAATTCGGGCCTCGGTCATGGAAATCACCTCCGCTGGAAAATAAAAAGTTCACGAAGACAAGGAGTCGATTGTCACGCAAAGATAGGTTACCATTTAAAGAAAGAAACTTAGGTTGTACTGTGATCAATCTTGTGATGTAAATCAAACTTTTCAAAGACTCAACACTTAAGCTTGACGTTCCCCATTAAAAATAGAATAAAACTTTTCATTTTTCATGTTCAATTACAATGGGCGATAAAAGTGTGACGTACAAAACCGAAGTACTGTGTACTTATTGATTGAGTGGTAGGAGCGCAGCAAGGTCCTTGCTTGATGACCGAGAGCCAAATATTTTCGCGTCCTGCTCAACCAAACTCAGTCAATGAGCAGTTTATCATATAACCAATAACTGTTGAAAATTTTGACCTAAACAGGACGCAATAGACGGGCATACGAGGACAAATCTTTTTTTTTTTGTCTGTATAAGCGCATAAGAGTCTCGCATAAGAAGATGAGTCATGACACTGGGCGCTCACGAGGAGAGATGTTTTAAAATTCTCAGAAGAACTAAAAACTTCTTAAATTCAATGTTATTGCATACATAGTATAAGCGTACTTTTCCGTTGATCGGATGCTTCATATCTCCACCGTCAAATGGCTTTCTTCAAACCGTTAAGGTTTTATACAATATATTTCAACCTCATTAGCTAAGATGGTTAACCATTGTTTAATTTGAGAAACTGATGGTTTCCACAATCACGTGATCAAAAACTAAAATCAATCCAATATTATGACATATTTATCATGCAGAATGTCCTTTACTGATGTCAGTGGAGGCGGCTCGAGCTCACATCTCGAGAAAAAGCAAACGATTAATTCATGAAAGCGTCAGGCGTTTTGTAACTCGATGTTAAGTTACGAGAATTGATCACGTTGTAAAGAACAGTATGTGGAACCAAATATGGTCGATCTGTTATTATAAAAGTGTGACGTGCAAAACCGAAATAGATTCACTGCGGAGTAAACTGTTGATCGATTTTCCACATCAGTTCATGAAAAGTTGATTGTCGCGCATAGATAGCTTACCGTTTAAAGGAAGAAGCTTTAGTTCTACTGGTATCGATCTTGTAATGAAATTCCAATCTTTGAAAGGGATGGACACAGAAGTCGGACGTTTCCTGTTAAAATAGATTGAAGTAAGTTATTTTTACATGTTCAATTCCGTCATTGGTTATAAAGTTGTGACGTACAAAATTGAAATTCATTCGCTTGAGTTAGAACACTTAAATCTTTTGAGTAAATGCTGATTCGCTCTCCATATCTCCCTCTCATTAAAAACTTTTGATCACAGTTGTCATTTTTCCTAATCACAAATTGGCGGTAACAGTGTTTGATAGAGGGTCTTGATAAGGTTAACCGTTGGCCGTAAAACGGCCAAAAAATTAGCCGTTAGGCATGAAAATTGACAAATTTTAACCGTTATTGGCAAAAGAGTTAACCGTAAAAAACATTTCTGGTGACAACAATGGAAAGATATTAACTGTTAGCCGTAAAAGCCATGGCAACATCCCTTTGCGACCCTCTTGATACTTAGAGAGGCATCCTCTCTTATTTAAAAAATTTTCTCAACTCCTCAGATTCTAATAAATAGTACATAACCTGTGAAATATCTATGGTGTCAGTTGCATATGATAGCAAACAATCACGGTAAAAACCTTTTTGATGTCAGTTATTTACCACTGATTTAAGACGTCGTATACTTCTAGGGGGGTTTCAATGGGGTTAACCAACAGCAATGAAAAAGTCAAAAATATTTAAGCGTTAAGCTAAAAATTGTAAAATTTTGACCATAAGTCATAAAAAAAATTTAACCTCAAAAAAAACAATTTCTGGTAACAACTCATGGAATGATGTTAATCGTCAGCTGTAACAGGACCAAAATTTTAACCGTTAGCCGTAAAAACCATCACCCCATTGAGACCCTCCCTCTACTACAGTGAGCCCATAATTCTCAAATGCGACTTGTTTGGCTATGACCGTGTAAGCTTCGAAAATGAAATTTCCCAGAATTTCGCTCAGGGTTAAATCAGGTATTGTTGACATTAATAATTAATTAAACGGGAAACAAGCTCATCAAGCTTGCAATTGTTAGATATATCTCGAAGTCAAGGAAGAACTTAAGTCACATATAATTACTATCATTCAAATCATCGCTCGGTGTTAGTGCCCTCTTGTTGCAAGCTTCTCGCAGTTGTTTGAGGAAAAGAGAAAACAAAAAGGTTAAAGCAGCGCGAATTGCCGTTGGGAGTTTCAGGAAAGTGTCTTCCGGATGCGCGCATCTTACAACGTAACTGTAGTCCAGTCCATTTCCTCCACCTCTCCCCTCCTCAAAAGAAATATGAAGGACTATTAAGTATAACTATTGATAATTACTGAAAGTCAAGCCACCTCCTATCCCTGATGTCATTTGCTTGTTCCGTCACTGGATTAACGCCTTCAAAGGTAAGACCAGTGATGTGGTTATTTTCAAGCAAATTACCGATTCACTCCGTCCGTTTTTATCTATTAGAACAGTTACTGATTTTTGTCTTTGATCATGCAAATCACACCCTAAAATAAATGAAAAGTTCATAAGTACTACGGGTCAGTTTTCACGCACAGGTAGCTTACTGTTTAAAGACAGAGGCCTTAGTTGTACTCTCGATCTGATCGATCTCGTGATGCAAATTAAACCGTTCTAAGAGGGATGAACAATGTAGCTTGACGTTTTCGGTTAAACAGAGTAAGATGTTTGATTTTTAGATGCATAAATCCATCGTTAGCTAGAAAAGTGTGACGTGCCAAATGAAATACAGTCATTTAGCTTATTATTATTATTATTATTATTATTGTTATTATTGTTATTATTGGCTTCGATCATGCAAATCACACCCGCTAGAAAATGGAAAGTTCACGAAGACAATCAGTCGATCATCACGCACAAATAAATGAATTCGTCGCGATGCTGGACTTCAAAGCTTTGTGGTCTCACATATTGTTCATCATTCTTATCAGCTAAGAATAGATTCGTTTTCACTGAAATTTATCTGATAAGTAGGCTTGTTACTTGGTAATAACCCGCTGCAACAAAATTTTAAATCATTCAGGCCTTATTGCGGACTGTCAGGCAATTTTCCAGGAAGTTGTAGCAAAAGGTTATCTTTCTTGTTAGCCTAAGAATAGAACGCTTTAAACTCGACTGCATATAACTTGATCCCAAGAGGCTTCATTGTAAATACGCTCTGACAGCCAGTAAACATCCAGATGGAAAAAAAAACGATGTATAATGTTGATACAGCAGGCCACTCTCTGCTGGTTTCTTTGGAGAATACAGGCAATACAACATCATTGGTTTCCCAAGATTATCAAATGCTCTAATGAAGGGCTAACGCTCGAAACGTCAGCTTCAGAAACTCATTACGATGGCCAATTTACATTGCCAACTCAGTTGGTAAAGCCAAATTATTTTGTAATACCCCACCAAAGTTTCTTTAGAAACTTACCCCGTTGATTTATGTTATTTATAGAAACTATGAATGGGGAAATTTCTCATAGGAAAAGTTATGGTAGATGCTGTGCTTTTTGTTTTTGTCCTGTGACTTTTAAGTCATGTCGTGTTTCGCAGCAAAAATTACGACTCAAATAAAATGAAAGGTGACAAGCCGAATTTTTCAAACCATTATTACCTCAAATCTTGGCAATCATCTTCATCAGTTACCAATAGATTGGTTTTTACCCATGTACTTGAAATAAGTAAGCTCATTATTTAGTGATCATCATAATCACTGCAGTTTGTCGGGGGCGACAATGACTGTTTCTTTCAGATTCCTTCACGCAGCTTCACTTTCCGCTGCCAGGAACTCTTGTCTATATCCAACTTCTTCAGGTTTCTTTTAACAGTGTCTTTGAATCTCAGCCTTGGTCTACCCTGATTGCGTTTGCCTTCGCATAACTGTCAATGAAGTAGCTGCCTAAGGAGACGTTGGTGATCCATCCTCTCAACATGGCCGGGCCATTTTAGGTTCATCTGTATTAGCAGACAGTCCAAGTCTCAACACCGTACAATAGAGTAGCCAGTATTGACGCTCTGTACACTTTGCATTTCACACGAACAGACACATGTCGTTTATTTCACAGTCTCTCTCTCAAGTTTCCGAACGCAGAACTTGCTTTTCCCATTGTGAGAGATAGTTCATCCTCCAGCCATGCATTCTCTGAAACAGTACTCCCGAGGTACTTGAAAGTCTTACACTTGACTAGTGATTCTGTACCAGTGCTGATCTCTTCTAGTAGTGATGTTGAAAACTGGAACTTTGGCGGTTGGTAAGGGAATTCTGTCTTCTCGCTGTTGATTTTGAGGCTGAATTGATCGGCTGTTCTCGCAAATTTCTCCAATGAAGATTGCATATCTTCTGCGCATGCACTGTGTGCAGCTAGGGACTTTCATCGGCAAAGAGCATTTCTACTACTACCTTCGTCGATGTTTTACTCTTAGCTTTAAGCTGTGCCACATTGAACAGGTCTGCTTCTTACCTTGTTTGAATGTATACTCCTTCTGAAGTGTCTTTGAAGGCCATCTCAAGCATCGCAGACAGATAGTAGCGAGAAGAGTGTAGGCGCCAGTACACACCCTTGTTTAACCCCGTTGCTTACTGAGAAGTCTTCAGACACTGAACCACTCATTGCCACGTTAGCTTACATACCTGTATGGAGTGCCTCGATCACGTTGACAAACATCTCTGTGCAGCCATATTTCTTGAGTACCTGCCAAAGTCCTTGTCGCGATACAGTATCGAAGGCTTTACCGAAGTCAATGAAGACTACAAAAAGTGGCATGTTCTGTTCGATACACTTTTCTTGAACCTATCTCAAGCAGAAAATCAGGTGTGTTGATTGAGCCTGTTCAGAAGTACGCGTGCGAGAATCTTACCTTTATCTTCTTTCACCTCCCCTGTGTTGGTCATTGTTGGGGCATACACGCTGAGGAAAGTGGCATACATCTTTCGCTGTAGTGGGAGTCTCATAGTCATTATTCTGTCGTTGATTGGCACTGGTTCCTCGTCCCTGTTAACCCGGGCGACGTCCGAGCCGGTATGAGCTGTTTTCTGACTGACCATTTCATGAAACTGCTTGCAAAGAACTGAAGCACTGCTAGCTCTAGCTGGATTAGCAGCACATTATCGGCAGATGAAGGTGTTTCAGTGGCAAGGATAGGCCAAGACAAACTGACTCCATCATCTGTTGCAGTAACTAACCAAATGATTGGTTAGTTTGTCTCCGCTCTTTTTGAAATGCATTGCACGATGCACCGACTTGCAAAAGTCCGCCACAAACCTTACGACAGAAGTGTTGATCATCTACAAGGATGTCCATTCTTACCCCGAGTAACTGGGAGTGGTCCACCACAGACCTTAAGACAGATATTGTTTTTAGTTCTGTCAGGATGCCCAGTTTCACCCTCCACGCTCTCTATGGGGCGGGGTTGCCGGTTGAGTCGACTTCCCGACCCATGAGACGGGTAGTACTGGTTTTTATGGTTATCCAGTAGCAAGCAAACCAATACTGACCTGACTTGGTGATAAACTGCTAGAAAAACATTTTCAAATGTTCCCAGAACATTGTAGTGAAAGAATTGATTCTTCTTATTCTTTTAGAAAACCTGCGACCTTTCGAAAACCACCTAATTGATGGCGAGACACCCGACACACGACCATTAATCAAACTCAAGCACGCGTAACTTTTTTCTTAATTGATAAGATAAACAAACGAAACAAACGTAGTTAATATTGTGAATTCTAACACTTTAAGCTCGTTATAAAAAGGTTCCAGTTGTAATCAAATCGGCTTCACATATAGGTTCCTCTTTGTAGTGACTCATTATGGATCCAGATTATCGAATCGTTAAGTTAACTTGTGTTACTAAAAACAATGTTTCCCTAATAACAGGAGAGGATGGCAATGGAAAAATAACGGCAGAAGCCATGATAACTTCCATCAACATCGCCTTACTAGTAGCCCTGTTCCTGCTAAACTCCGATCACATTCAGAAAGCCATTGAGATATGCAACGAATGTTTAATTTTGCTAAATAACAGCGGTCAAAACAGCAAAGATCAATTTGATTCAGTGCTACTACAATTTGACAGCGACATCTATACAGTTCTTTACAGCGCATATCGTCATATCTCTGACGACGTAAATGCGGCAAGATACGGCAGGAAACTGCATGTCTTCTACAGCAAGTATGGAATTCTGTTTTATAAACTTGGCGAAAACCTAAAAGCGAAGGAATATATTGCAAGGGCCCTTATCATATCGACCGAAATTGGCGACAAAAGCGGAGAAGCATCCTATTACGTAAACCTTGGTGCCGTGTTTAAGTCGCTCGCAGAATACGAC
The DNA here is from genome assembly GCF_036669915.1 of Pocillopora verrucosa. Classification (NCBI taxonomy): domain Eukaryota; kingdom Metazoa; phylum Cnidaria; class Anthozoa; order Scleractinia; family Pocilloporidae; genus Pocillopora; species Pocillopora verrucosa. Next base: position 6,630,320 of record NC_089313.1, on the reverse strand, counting down.
AAGGCTAAAGAGTATCTCCACAAAGTGCTTGTCATCACAACTGAAATTGGCGACAGAAATGGAGAAGGAACATGTTATGGAAACCTAGGTATTGTGTCTCTGTCGCTCGGAGAATACGACAAGGCTAAAGTGTATCTCGAAAAAGCGCTTGTCATCACAACTGAAATTGGCGACAGAAATGAAGAAGGAGCATGTTATGCAAACCTAAGTAAAGTGTTTCAGTCGCTCGGAGAATACGGCAAGGCTAGAGAGTATCTCCACAAAGCGCTTGTCATCACAACTGAAATTGGCGACAGAAAAGGAGAAGGAGCATGTTATGCAACCCTAAGTACTGTGTTTCAGTCGCTCGGAGAATACGACAAGGCTCAAGAGTATCTCCACAAAGCGCTTGTCATCACAACTGAAATTGGCGACAAAAAAGGAGAAGGAGAATGTTATGCAAACCTAATTACTGTGTTTCAGTCGCTCGGAGAATACGACAAGGCTAAAGAGTATCTCCAAAAAGCGCTTGTCATCGGAATTGATATTGGTGATAAGAAAGGGGAAGCATCACATCTTGCAAACCTTGGACATCTCTCTGCAATTGTTGGAAATTATGACGTTTCGGAAGTATGCTTGGAGAAAGCTTTATCCATATCCAGAGATATTGGAGACAGAAGACAAGAGTTCCGAATCCTTCAATATTACGCCCTTTTGTATTCATTTCAAAATAAAATCAGACTCCCTTGTATGTCTTCATTTGTGCATTGAAAAGTACGAGGAGCTGAGATATTTCTTGGGAGCCAATGATGAGTTTAAAACATCACTTCTGGAGTACTCAGGAATATTTCCCTACAAGCAACTTAGTACTCTGCTTTGTGATACCGGAAATGTTCTTGAAGCTCTTTATGTTGAGGAGTTGGGTCGAGCGAGAGGTCTATCAGACTTGATGACAGAGAAGTACTCGCTTGAAACGCAGATTTCTGCTGATCCATAATCTTGGTTTGGCATTGAAAACAGTCTTAGAAAGAAAAATAACTGTGCTTGTTTGTACATTTCTTATTTTCATAATGTTCTGCATTTGTGGATCTTGAAAACAAGTCGAGTCCTTCACTATAAAAGATTACTAGAAGAGAATCTAGTTCAGGCTGGGTTGCCCAAAGATTTGCCTCTGAGTGAGTTTTTGGCTGATAGTTTCCGGAGTCTTGGTATTTTGCCCGCTGAAGATTGTGAAGATCGGTCTTTAAATATGGTTGAATTGGAACCTCTCTCCCCCAAACAAAAGAGCCTAGCAAGAATGCGACTCGTGGAGGAGGACGAGGACGAGGACGAGGACAAGGAGGTCATTTCAAGTCTATCTTTGTGTTACAAAATGTTTATTGCCCCTGTTTATGATTTGCTTGAGGATCCTGAAGTCATTATTGTTCCTGACCGCAGTTTGTACAAACTTCCCTTAGCTGCCCTGAGTGAAAAGGAGGGAGCCGAATACCTGTCGGAGACTCATAGGATCCGTGTCATTCCTTCTTTGACAACACTCAAGATCATTCGAGATAGTCCACAGGACTATCACAGCAACACTGATGCCTTGATAATAGGCAATCCCAAGGTTGATTGGCTGCCACCATTGCCAGGTGCAAGAAAGGAAGCGGAGATGGTCGGACGACTGGTGGGTGTTCCGCCTCTAGTAGGAGAGAAAGCAACGAGGCAGGCGGTGCTTGAGCGAATAAGTTCAGTGAGCCTGATACATTTTGCTGCCCATGGTGACGCCGAAAGGGGAGAAATTGCCCTCTCCCCCGTTCCTACTTCCAACAGTGGAAACGCTACCCAACCAAAGGAAGATTACATGTTGACGATGGCTGATGTCTCACGAGTGAAAGTCAGAGCTAAACTGGTGGTACTTAGCTGCTGTCACAGTGGAAGTGGAGAGATAAGAGCCGAGGGAGTTATAGGAATAGCCCGTGCGTTCTTAGGATCCGGTGCTCGCTCGGTGTTGGCTGCGCTGTGGGCCATTTCAGACAAAGCAACAGAGAAGCTGATGAGTCGGTTCTACAAACACCTTGTTGAAGGAGAAAGTGCCATTGAATCCCTTCATCAGGCCATGAGGTGGATGAGGAAAAATGGCTTAAGCGAAGTGTCTGAGTGAGCTTCGTTTACGCTGATTGGAGATGTGAGGCTCGAGTTTGACAAGCAGAGGTAAGACTTGATGAGAACAGGTATTTCATAAATTAAAGTTAAATTAAATGTGAAGGTGGCTATGACTTACTGTTCGCTGACTGTCGGCAGTTATCCTTTGTCACCTTGAATATCAAGGCTAGTTTTATAACTTTTTTTTGTTTCTTTCAAAGAGTAACAATTTATTCTCCCAGTTAGGTGTAAAATATAGAATTTCGAAAGCGTCTCTCTGCCAATCAGATACAAGTGTACATTTGCCTACATATTACGCCTGGTATAACTGTATTTGCTTTATTTAAGAAATGTTGATTGTGTTATTTATAATTGTTTTTTACGTTTGTCACAGGAAAAAAGATGAGAATATCTCGAAGTAAACAGACCTTAGAGACTTTTAGCTGGATAAACAAATAGAATAAGTGGAGAAAATACTCTATCCGTTATTTCATTGTGTAATTACAGAAAGGGCAATCTCAAATTAAGCAAAAACATCAACAAACGCTATGATCGCAAGAAAGTTGTTTTGTTTCTCAATGCCTTTCAGCGCATTTCTTTGATCGTTTCTCCTCAACCCATGTTACTTGATACTTGTCTTATAATCAAAAAAATTCTGGCGATGAAGTTCTGGTGATTAGTAAGGAGAAATGATGTCTTAACACTCCTGGGAGTGAGAGAATCAAAGAAAAATTATTATAACTTGCATGGTTAACGACAGTCATTTTTGTAAACATTTATTAAATGAAAACGAGCCCCTTGAATATTATCTTAAAGATAACTCTACTTGAAGAAGATTAAACTTAGAAAAAGGTTGTAAACAGCCAAGGACTTCGAGTGGCAGGAAGAGAGGCAGAGTGGTAACATAAGTAAACAGCGTTGATGTTTGTAATTTAAAAAAGAAAAAGTGCATCCCGAAGTTGGCTCGGAGTTATATCCTTATCTGTTTAAAAAATAAACATTGTCGAATCAGATCATCAGATCGTCGTTAAGTGGTAATTAGCGCTCTAAAAAAAAAAAACAAAATCAGATCGCCGTGCCCTCATTATCATTCAGAAGTGATTGACGTGAGTTCCAGGTGGCTGTCTTAAGGCAGCCAAAATTTTAATCGACGAGTCTAGCGAGTATGAAAAGTATCCGGGCGAAACACCTTTCACGTTGATCTCAGAGAAGATGTCACCAGGATTTGATTACAGGGATCGTCATGTACCGCTGGCTTCTGAAGTAAAATCTATGTATGAGAATCTGTGGCCAGAGATAAAAGAGTACTGCACACCGGACGAGAATAATTAACATCATTAATTTTGCAGCCATTAGCATACATTATTCTGAAAACTTTTACCTCAGAGGTCGCAAGACCTTAGATGACCGGAAAGCACTGACGCCTACCTTAAGGACTCTTCACATAAATAAAACAAACGGAAAGCCTCGGGTTCCGAGTTTCACTCGATCGTTCATTCTATAAAAATTTTGATATGTTCGTGGGGATCTCGGCTTTTGCGTCCTTGATCTCGGTAAACCAGGTTATAAATTTAATTTAGTTGGAAAGTCGCATCTCGTTCGAGCTTTGGTAATTGCCAAAAGAAATCATGTGACCTAAGTGAAAAATGAGAAAGCATAACAAACATCAATTCGACCCAAGGAAGGTTGGCGAACTGGTTCAGGTGATGGCAAACTGGTTTTAAGTCAGGGAGCCTATGATAATTTTCTTGGCACCTTATCTCCTGCGGGCTTTTTTTTTTAAATTTTAAATTTTGTTTTCATCCTTTTATTTAAGATAGATTAGTTAATGATTAGATTTGTGTAGTTTAATTTTTATTGTGTAAATACGCAATTTAGTTTTCGAACTGCCATGTATTTATAAATTAATAAACTTCAAACATCAAACTACAATTAACGCGATGGAGGCGAACTTACCTGTTGCCATCGTTACCGTAAGTCTCAGCTTGGTAACCAGGCTCAAAATTCTCATCTCAATTCCCTTCTCAATCATATTCCTTCTGATGTAATATTAGATGTGAATATGAAGGTGATCTTCGCAGTAATGAACACTACTTGAGCAGTAGTGAAAATAAGGCCTAAAAAAAATTAAGGCCTGAACGGGACTCAGGCCTTATTTTCACTACTGCTCAAGTATTGTTTTTTACCGCGAAGATCACTTTCATATTCACGTCTTTATCCGCAGTTCAAATATATGACTTTCATATATTTACAGCCGTATATCAGATGTGTACAATAGTTTAATCCAATCAAATTTTGACTTCTGTCGTGTTAATTATCAAATCATCAAAGGCTGGTAGCTATATCAATGATGACGTGCAAAGCTCCACACGAATATCCCTTACGAAGATGCAAAGGTGTGTAACAGCCTATCCCAAGATCTGAGTTCTGCAGCTTCCTTAAATGAACTCAAACACAGATCATTTCATCCCAGCTTCGAATGAGACGCGCTATCTTAGAATAGCAGCCTTAGTATATGACAGGCTTTATCTTGTTTTATTTGATAGATTAGCCAAGCAGAATTAGATATTTTACTTATAAATCAAGTTGAAGGAACTTTTTTCCCGTAAATAAATAAAGTCATAAATTAGCCAATCAGTCATTCAATCAGCTGCAGAAGGCATTTTGGCATAAGTTTTAATGCTTGAAGGTTAGACGGCGCGAGTATCAAAGCGTATGCCTTTAACCGACGATCGCAAAGTCGCAACTTCTTGGCAACCAGGCAAAAATATCTCTCGCGCAAGTTCCCAACTTACAGTGGTTCCATCTTTTTATCTAAGAACGCTTTGATTATAATTAGAAAAAACTGATTCTTTCATCACTCGCTCCAATCCTTCTGGAGCGCTGTGATCCTTAAAGGATAATTCTTCGATCACCAATGCAAATAAAGTTCGATAATCAAATAACAATAAATGTTAGCACCGTCTAATAAGGGGGAATGTTTAGCTTGTACAGCGGATAGTTGTATTAATTGGTAATACTATCGTTGTTTTTCTTTGTTTCATGCAATGGAGTACTGTCGTCAGCATACAGCTTCACAGGCATTTTGCTACCATAATAGACGTTGTCTTGGAGCACGTGATGTTGAGAAAGATCGCCATTGGTCAGCCAGATACATATGTTATTAGTGGGGTCGCTTACTCCAACGATCTCAAATACGTTAGCGGAGTAAGTGATGTTCCAATCTATCCCGATATCATGGGGCTCGTAATAAATACCACTTGTGAGATGACCAGGATTGGTTCGTTGCACAATGTGATTTCTGTAGATGACAACGTTCTTCAAACCATTATAGAGACATGGGTTGATTGTTCTGTGAGTATACAAAAAAATACCTGTGTCGTCGAGGTAATTGCGGGCAACCAATAGATTTTTTCTATTTCGAGCTTTAATGCCGCCTGAATAATCCGCTGGCCAGCCTCTTACGTAATTACTTACAACTTCCATCATATTGAAACCTTTGAGGTACATCACGTGGTCTCGGAAACGGCCTGTGTTTGGGCTTCCGTTGAAGATATTTTTCACGATTCTCATCCTTTCGTCCCACGCTTCATAACAACAACTTTGAAAGAAGCCTTGATAAGATTCCAGATTGCAGTGGAGTTTTTCTTGCAAGTCTTAATGACCGACTTTAACTCATTCAGATGAGGTAAGTACAAAGTTGTTCGCAGTTTGGTCAGCGGGGAGTCGCACGAAAGCTACTCACTCGTTTCTTTAGTCAGTTAGCCTTTCTCACTTTCCGTTTTTTATTTTGCCACTGACGCGTATTAATAAAGACTGTTAACCATGATGAAAAAAAATTCTTATTTAAGTAATTTGCCTTTGATACTTATTTGCTTGTTAATTCTTGGAACTGTCTTAGTAATCGTTCCATATTTTCACTATCTAAGGTTTTTTAAATAATTCAATAGAGAACGTCGCGTGATTTTGCTACTCATCAAAGTTATTGTGGAAACCCTGAGATAGCCGTTTTGAGGGGTGCTGTTGGACAGTACAATGTAATACACACGTTACCCTACGAGTCAGCGGCACTGCCTATGTGGTGGAATGTCCATAGGCATTATTACTAAACATGTGTATAATGGTTGATGGTTCTCAATTCTTTTCAAATTTATCCAGGGTTAAGTCCTTCTAGGTGAAAGATTTATGGGACTGGCCCCTCTCTCTGCAGTTAAAACATTATTTTATTCCTTTGAGAGAAAAAAAAAGCACGAAACCAATTAAAAGGTGTGATAAGACAACTATACTCACAAGATCTAAATAAGTAACCCTATTACCCTAAAATCCCTATTTGTATCATCATAGATTCTTATCTTTCCTACAATGTCTGCATACTGCAGCTTTTGTCATAACTGGAAATGACATAGTCTTTGTATATGTGTATGTATTGAAACAGTTAAAAATTATCATATGGTATCAACTTCTTTTTTCTCACCTTTAAATCTCTGAGAAATTATTTAATCTTCTATTTGAGAACTGTTGAGAAATGGAATTTATTTTGGTAAAAATAGGGATTTACATTGTTAAATACTTTCATTTGTGGCTCTAATTGAACGAAGGATGTGTTTTCACAGTCGTTAGCTTCCAATCTCTGTTAAACAGTAAGAAATAAGCCTACTATGTATGAAACGAAAACATCATAACATGGAAAGCGCTTAAAACAATTTTTATCCACTTGTTGCGTTGATCAAAAAACTCACAAGCTCACTGTGCTCACACATTTATTTATTTATTTTTTGATGCAATAAAACTCATTTGCGCAGACTTTCCATGGAATAATCTCTGTTTGTTGCAGATTGAAAAATATCTCTTGGGTCCTATATTGTTTCTAAAATTCAATTTCTTTTTGCATAAGCATGATAAATTAAAGATTTTCTAAATACTGTGGAAAATGACATCTAAAACAAATGTTAGCCTAGTTTATTGTAATGTCAGTTGTTGTTAGGTTAATATTTACTTTACTTTACCATTCCACTTCTTCCACACCTTCTCTTTTTTATTATTTTTCTTGTCCACATCTATTTTATGAAAAAAAACAATACTTGGTTTGAACAAGTTTATTAAAAATACTGCACGAGTTCTATAATTGTATTAGAAAAGGTTTTTCTGAAGTGACAATACTGAACCAAGTGATAGTAATATTGCAAATTTATGAACTTCTACTTTATTGGAAATGGTCAAAGGAAAAACAGTTTGCTAACTAAACAACATTTCATATTACTTAGACTTTAACAGGAAAGTTGTATTTCAAGGAGGCTATGGTGTCACTTTTCCAACTTCCTAGAAAGAGGAAAGACTATTGACTGTTTACAAGTGCATGACATGTTGTGGAATCATAGCATTATAGAAGAAAATAAAATATTGCCTTACAGTGGAAACTTACCTAAATCACTGCCGGCAGGGGCTGGTAGATCGTCATCATCTGTTGTCAATTTGAAGAAGAGGTATTTTATTTAAATAATGGTAAAGGAAAACAGTGAGCTAACCTAACACAACTTTTAAAGAGGCTGTGATGTCACTTTTCCAACTTCTCAAAGAGAGGATAGACTATATATTGTTTACAGATGCATGACATTTTGTGGAATCATAGCAACATGGAAGAAAAGGAAATACTATTTTCCAGTACACATTTACCCAAATCTCCACCTCAAGGAGGTGGTTCTTTGTGTAGATCTTCATCATCTTTAGTATAAACAGTAAACTCATGTAATTGTGTCGTGGAAAATATTTTTTTTAAATTGACCATCTAAATTATGTTTTTTTCATGTGGTTGCGGAATATATTTATTGCATAATTGAAAAGTAGTGCCTCGTTTAATCTGGTTGCTTAGTAAGTTTCGGAGCGCCTTCTGCGTTTATGGATACCAATTATTTGAGATATAATATGATGTCCATTTGTCCTGCGTTATGAGAACTAGCAGTGTTTTGAGAGGTGGAGACTACAATTTCACATACTTGCCCATACACGCCCCAATATTAAACGTGTCCTGGCATTTTCTGGTTGGATATTGTCGGGAAAACTTTTTAACGGTTTCCACAATTTTCGTTCCTGTTTTCGAAAATGTTGGAGGCCCCCAAATTTTGCGTATTGACTTTAAAATGCAACCCTACAGCGTCTACAATAGAATCAGTTCCCTATAGGAAGACGGGGACGTTGCGGATTAAAATCCATTAAAATACGCGCTTTGTCAACAAAAGGGGCTTAATTTTGTTGACAGGACGTGCCGGGAAAAAAATACCCTGACCCCCGCTTTAAGGCTTAGCCAAATCTATATATTATACTTCAAAATAACTAGGCTCATTTGCAAGAATTTCAAGAGTTCATGTAATGGTTTTCCACAGGATGGACGTGGAGGGGAAGTCGACTAAAAGGAAGCTCAAGCTAAAAAATAAAGTATGATGAAACACTAGTAATAAAAGACGAAACTCGTCAAGCAACAATATGTGAGTATACTAATACTTAAATGGTTTAGACTGTTTTATATAAACAATAAACATGCCATTTCTCTCTAAACTAAGGGACTTGCGTCCATTTCTCCACTAAACTTTGTAAGCTAAATTCTTCACTTTAATTTGAATATTTTCGCGATCAGAAATTAGTGTCTTGACTTTAAAGGGAAATTAAAGAAGTTAGACACAAAACGTAATATCGGGGACGTGAGATGTAAAATCGAATCTCGCGAAGTTTTCTTGTTTTTTAGATAGTTTCAAACTATCTAACAAACAAAATCTAAAAGATTTGTCATTCCGACCTAGCTGCAGATAGCTTGTTCCGTCATCTGTTACTCCTCCTATTGCCACATCATAGTAACTCATATTATTTGATGCTACTTCAACAATACCGAAACCAACCTAAACTGTGGTTCTTACGTGCACCATAAACTCCAGTGTGTCCGCGGACTCATTGTAGTTGTAGGAAACATTGTAATTTCCTTTGTCATCGAGCATGATCATGTTGGGGTACATGTTATACATACTGCTACTTTTTTTGGAAGCTACAAACGGCGCTAAAATACAGAACTGTACAACAGCCATTTTCCTCGCCAAAGATCAGCCTTGCCTTCACTGAGGAACAGCTGCCTTCAAGGACCGTGCATTTTCTTAATTGTCCGTTTTACAGCCTTTTCTCTAGTTACTTACGTAGCCAATATCTGTCGGTGGTATATTTTGTATTTTACCTTTGTTTTGGCTTCAAAACAAGCTATTCGAAGAGAATATTGTGGAAAGTTTTCAGTGATAACAGGATGGGAATTCAAGGAAACCAGTTGTTTTCTGACTGAGATATTTCCTTCTACGGTGAATCTGGAGAGATCGGAATTGAATCATGCGAAAAGTGAAATATTTGACAACTTAAACAGATAAGCAATTAATTACTATTCCGATAAACAACAAGCGAATTAAGTTAAAGAAGGGTAGAAAATACATAGGTAAAAAAGTAACATCTTAACCAGGTGAGAATTAGCCAACGACATCTGAGAAACATCCAAAAAGTATCTAAATATCTAAATTTAGGCAATTGGTCGGTAATTTTGGGCCTACTTGAAAATAACCGCTGGTCTTTAAGCGTGAGTCCAGCATTGGAACAGTATCGGTCGAGTAAGGTAAATTAATCAACTACCTTCGCTTTCAACCAATATTGACACAATTTGAATACACATGTACTTGACTTAATGTTTAAATATGTGGTCAATATATTGGATGACTCTCATGTTCAGGAAATTTAATGGAGCTACGTCACTATTTGTTTATCCTGGAAAATGTAGCCTCACTTTGTAAAGTTTCTCATTTTGCAATCAGCGCCACTGAGTACTTTCGATTATATGACCTCTGCGTTAATTTCAAAATCGACATTTTTACGAGGGACCGGTGTTTGCTCAGAGCACAACAAAAGGGGAACTATATGTCACTCTTTTAAAATCAATTTATCATCCAGCATTCGAGACCTGGGCAGCATGATTTTTGTCTTCGTTCAGCCGCAACGAAGTGTCCCTTGGTATTTTCCAACGTTTATCATTGCATAGAAATATTACAGCTTGTTGCACATGGCTTGCGTGTCGTCTGTTGCAATCAAGATTGACAGAAAGTGCGTGAGGTATGACAACACGAAGGCGAACAAAGCTCTTTATTGTTCACTGAGCTCTGAACGATTTGGCGTACGTTCATGTTTGCACCACTCGTGTCAGAAGATTTTGCTTAGATGGAATAAACAGTATTTCAGTGTATAGAACTGTGTTTTTCTCTTGACTCATAACGTTTAGCATTCAATATTGGAAATATAAAATTATGTATTTAAAATTTAATTATATCTTCAATTTCCACACCAACAAGTTATTGATTGAACAGTTGAACTAGATATGAAATCTGGCTTCTTCATTTTTGTACTGTAGCAAATGCAATCAAAAAGGAATTATGACTTTTGATTTGAGGTTACTGTCAACAAGATCTGGTCAAGTTTTCAAACTTTCGTTTCATTTGCTCCTTATTTAGAGAAAACATTGAAATTAAATTTGCTGGAAAAAAAGAAACTTTTAAAACTTTTCTTCTATACTTCATAAGCTTTTTAGCGATATATAGTTTTCCATGGTATCTTTGAAAGTAGGGCGCGTAAAACGATTTTCCAAATGTTTTTCCAAAATTTTCCTTGTTTTCTTACATTTCGATGTTTACTGCGCATTTTGTTGCATATTTGTCGTCTTTACATGAAGATCGACCACAGTACAACCTAAGTTTAATTTTTTTTAACACTAAGCTATCTTTGCGTGATAATGGACTCATTGTCTTCATGAACTTTTCATTTTCTAGCGGGTGTGATTTACATGACAATTACATTACGTGAAAATTGGAATTTCATCACAAGATCGATACCAGTAGAACGAAAGCTTCCTCCTTTAAACGGTAAGCTATCTGTGCGCGATAATCAACTTTTCATGAACTAATATGGAAAACTGATCAGCAGTTTACTCCGCAGTGAGTCTATTTCGGTTTTGCACGTCACACTTTATAATTTCAAATCGACCATATTTCGAATTCGTTCCCTATACTATTCTTTATAACGTGTTCAACTCTCCTAACTTAACACTGAGTCACACAACGCGTGACGCTCTCATGAATTAATCGTTTGCCTTTTCTCGAGACGTGAGCTTGGGCCGCCTCTGCTGACATCAGTAAAGGACATTCTGCATGATAAATATGTCTTAAAAAAGCATTGACTTTAGTTTTCGATCACGTGATTGTGGAACCCGGCATCAGTTTCTCAAATTAAACAATGCTTAACAATCTTAACTAATGAGGTTGAAATCCTTAACGGTTTGAAGAAAGCCATTTGACGGCGGGGATATGAAGCATCCGTTCAACGGAAAAGTACGCTTATACTATGTATGCAATAACATTGAAAGTTTTAATTCAATAATATAGAAAGTTTTTGTTCCTCTGAGAAAATTAAAACATCTCTCCTCGTGAGCGCGCAGTGTCATGACTTATCTTCTTATGCGAGACTCCGGCGCTTAAACAGACAGAAAAAAAAAAGATTTGTGATCTTATGCCCGTCTATCGCGTCCTATTTTGGTCAAAATTTTCAACAGTTAGTGGTCATATGATAAACTGCTTATTGACTGAGTTTGGTTGGGCCGGACGGGAAAATATTTGGCTCTCGGTCATGAAGCAAGGACCTCGCTGCGCTCCTACCACTCAGTCAATAAGTACACAGTATCATTCGGTTTTGTACGTCACACTTTTATCACTCATGCTGTAATTGAACATAAAAAATGAAAAATGTTATTCTATTTTTAATGGGGAACGTCAAGCTTAAGTGTTGAGTCTTTGAAAAGTTTGATTTACATCACAAGATTGATCACGGTACAACCTGAGTTCTTTTCTTTAAACGGTAACCTATCATTGCGTGACAATCGACTCCTTGTCTTCGTGAACTTTTCATTTTCCAGCGGAGGTGATTTGCATGATCGAAGCCAGAATTGCTAAAAAAACTGAGTGACTATATTTCGGTTTAGCACGTCACACTTTTCTGACTAATGATGGATTTTAGCGTCCAAAAATGAAACATCTTACTCTGTTAAACCAAAACGTCAGGTTTCAGTGTTCACCCCTTTTGGAACGATTGGATTTGCTTGACGAGATCGATGAGATCGAGAGTACAACTAAAGCTTCTGTCTCGTTGCACCCAAGAACTTTTCATTTTCATGTGGGTGTGATTCATAAATTCATGGTTTGTTTTTTCACGAGACGCGAGCCTGATGTCAGCCTCTGCTGAAATCAGTAACGAACATTCCGCGTCTAACTGTTGAAAATTTCAACCTAAATGGGACGCGATAGACAGGCACACCGTCGGGCACACAAAAATATGCAATTGAAACTTTTCCTTTTTGTTTCGATTAGCCCAGAGGGGAGATGGGAATAATCTATACACACGTGATCTGGATACCTAGAACACTGTGATAGCGGAAGTTCGGAAGGTTGGGAAAAGTGGTTCCTTATTTTTTGTTTCGTTTCGCCTCTTGCTGACAGATTTATTCGATGACAAGAATCGTGATTGACAGTAATTCAATAGATTGATTTAAAAGCGTTAGATTATTATGTTTCAAGTCAGTTTTTCAGCAGAATCGAAGTGAGGAAGAAGTTATTTGTTATCGTTTTTCTGTCTCTAAATCCGCTTACCTGGAGAATCTGCTAACCCGTAGAGTGAGACTGTTGTAACGACCCGCCACAGAAGTAAGTTTATATTGAAGTTTTTGAATTTAGTTACAAGATAAAGACTTGATTTGCATTTGTTCTAATTGCGAATTATAAATGTATTTCTTTTAGATCGAATAATTATTAAAGCTTGGCTTGATATTATAGCGTTTGTGGTGGTCATTTGATCTAACCAGTTCCGAGTAAGGAGACATTTTTGTTGTTTCATTTTGAAAGCATCAGCCACATTGTCAACATCTTGGTAAGTGCGATTGAAAATCTTTTCTAATCACTCAGTTTTTATCAGCTTTAGTTATTTAGTAACTGTATCGAGGTTAGGCTCTTTGCTGCTTTCTTGATTTTTCTGTTTGCTATTTGTCACGTTTCGAGTGTTAACCCTTCGTTAGAGCGGTTGATGGCGCGATTGAATCGTCACCACAGTGAAATAAATTGGTTCTACGGCGACTTTTTCAAATCTCTGTGGCTTCATACCGTATAACTTATCTGCATTAATTAAGGTTATTGAATATCGTTCAATTTGAGAAGTTGATGATCACAAAACTAAATTCAGACCTCTATTTATGGTGTGGACTGTCCAACGCTGATATCATAGGAAATCCGTAGTGCTTCATTACGTGGTTTTCCAGTGGCTATGATCTGCATTAGCTATTAACTTGATTTTGTTTTAGGAGTATTTAACGATCGATTCAGAGATCGCGGTAGATTCGAATTGAATTTCCGTTCTACATGTACACAAGGGTTTCATGGTCGAGATACCATTCTCTTAAATTTTTGGATACTAGCGGCGGGTTCTACAGTACATAATTTTCTAAACGCCGTAATCTGTTTTTTTGTCTGTTCATGCGCCAGAGTCTCGCATAAGAAGATAAGTCATGACGCTGCGCGCTCACGAAGAGAGATGTTTTGATTCAGAGAAACTGAAACTTTCTTAAATTCACTGTTATTACATACATATTATAAGCGTACTTTTCCGTTGATCGGATGCTTCATATCCTTACCGTAAAATTGCTTTCTTCAAACCGTAAGGGTTTTATACAATATATTCTAGCCTCATTAACTAAGATTTTTCAGCAGTGTTTAGTTTGAAAAACTGACGGTTTCCACAATCACGTGATCAAAAACTTAACTCAATCCTCCATCAAGGCATATTCATAATGCAGAATGTTCGTTATTGATTTCAGTAGAGGCTGACATCAGGCTCACCTTTCGAGAAAAAACAAACCATTAATTTATGAATCACACCCATAAGAAAATGAAAAGTTCATGAGTTCAATGAGTCAATTTTCACGCACGGATAGCTTACTGTTTAAAGACAGAACCTTTAGTTATACTCTCGATCTTATCGATCTCGTCAAGCAAATCCAATCGTTCCAAAAGGGGTGAACACTGAAGCCTGTCGTTTTGGTTAAACAGAGTAAAATGTTTCATTTTTGGACGCTAAAATCCACCATTAGTCAGAAAAGTGTGACGTGCTAAACCGAAATACAGTCACTCAGTTTTTTCAGCAATTCTGGCTTCGATCATGCAAATCACCTCCGCTGGAAATGAAAAGTTCACGAATACAAGGAGTCGATTGTCACGCAATGATAGGTTGCCGTTTAAAGAAAAAAACTTAGGTTGTACCGTGATCAATCTTGTGATGTAAATCATACTTTTCAAAGACTCAACACTTAAGCTTGACGTTCCCCATTAAAAATAGAATAACTCTTTTCATTTTTCATGTTTAATTACATCATGAGTGATTAAAGTGTGACGTACAAAACCGAATGATACTGTGTACTTATTGATTGAGTGGTAGGAGCGCAGCGAGGTCCTTGCTTCATGACCGAGAGCCAAATATTTTCCCGTCCGGCCCAACCAAAATCAGTCAATAGGCAGTTTATCATATGACCACTAACTGTTGAAAATGTCGACCTAAATAGGACGCGATAGACGGGCATACGAGCACAAATCTTTTCTTTTCTCTGTCTGTTTAAGCGCCAGAGTCTCTCATAAAAAGATAAGTAATAGCATTGCGCGTTCACGAGGAGAGATGTTTTAATTTTCTCAGAGGAACTAAAACTCTCTTAAATTCAATGTTATTGCATACGTGGTAAATATCGAGAATCGTTGGCCAGGCTAAAAAAATCGAAAATTCTGATAATTTGCCTGGAAAATACTTTTTGGGAGATACATTCAAAAAAATTATTTTAAAGTTTGAAAAATCAAATGTATCCGAGGAAATGGGGAAAAACGAAAATACGGGTTTCTACCTTATTAATTATGCAAAAAATACAGTAAAATTGACCAACTTTAGTGTGCGAGTACTGAAGGAGGATGTTTGGTAAGAAATCGGGGGTTTTTTTACTTCAAAGTATAATTAATTTGATTTTTATTTGTGGCATTTTAAGGAGCTTTGGTTTAATTTTAGAATTCACATGATTTTTTAACAAAGTGCTATCAAACGCTTGTTGCAAAAAGCGAAAAATCGAGCAACTTCAAGCCTTCAAAATGCGTGTTGGTATGTGTGACATCATGTCAAACTACATGCTGGCACAAAGTTTGGTCCTTATACTAACACAATATGAAATAAAAAATCTGGGTAATTCAGAAACGTGCCGGCAAAACATAAAGGTTTGCGACGCACTGTGACCAGAGGTCACGAATTTGCATGAAGCAAATCAGTTGTAGAAATCGTACCGCCTAACGGTTCTGGTGTATGAAAGGCTCTTTTGATGGCTACAACATGATATTTACAAGAATAATGACCAGCATTCAGTAGCGGATCACGTAGAGTGTAGCCCCATAATTATGAAAAATAGTAGTAACGCATCAAGCTAAAAAAATTTGGTTGTACGACCGTGCGACCGTGCGACCGTGCGACCGTGCGACCGTGCGACCGTGCGACCGTGCGACCGTGCGACCGTGCGACCGTGCGACCGTGCGACCGTGCGACCGTGCGACCGTGCGACCGTGCGACCGTGCGACCGTGCGACCGTGCGACCGTGCGACCGTGCGACCGTGCGACCGTGCGACCGTGCGACCGTGCGACCGTGCGACCGTGCGACCGTGCGACCGTGCGACCGTGCGACCGTGCGACCGTGCGACCGTGCGACCGTGCGACCGTGCGACCGTGCGACCGTGCGACCGTGCGACCGTGCGACCGTGCGACCGTGCGACCGTGCGACCGTGCGACCGTGCGACCGTGCGACCGTGCGACCGTGCGACCGTGCGACCGTGCGACCGTGCGACCGTGCGACCGTGCGACCGTGCGACCGTGCGACCGTGCGACCGTGCGACCGTGCGACCGTGCGACCGTGCGACCGTGCGACCGTGCGACCGTGCGACCGTGCGACCGTGCGACCGTGCGACCGTACTAAATCTATATATTAGCGTTTAATTCGTTTTTTAAGCCAATGAGTTTTTTGTTTCATTTCTCGTAACTGTCTCGACGAAAAGCAAAATGTTTCAATTGCGTGACAATTGTCACGTTGGATCAAAGGTGAAGTTGCCGAGTAAAGCGGACACAATCCTTTTATCGTCAAAACTCCATTCTAAAGCATCCAGTCCTATATATCTCGTTTTATATTACTTGTATAAATTATTTTATGAGTCTATATCGAACAACATCCAGCCGGCCTGATCCTGTCTGACTGCCAAGTGCGGTTCGAAGGGGACTTTTTCATTTCCGGTTTGCGCCCTTAATACGGGGACCGGGGAGCTATGGGGTTGAGTGGGCTGTAGCCCCACCAAGAACAATTTGTTATTATCATTGTTATTTATTTTAATCTTTGTATTAAAAATTTGACAAATTTTTCCTTGGATTGAAACGCGTTTCCGGTGATTTCAGAAGCTCTAGATTTCAAAATTTGCGGGGGGAGCATACCCTAGGACACCCTGTCAGCAGTCTTTCTGTACTAAGAAAGGCGTACTAAGAAACAGACAAAAGGAGGCCCTCCTGGGAGGGGAGGCCCCAGGGCCCTCATAGATAATTATAAGTTGGTGCCAATGAGCTCACACTACGTGGGAACTGCAATAGCTCCTCCGATCCAAAATATGCTCCACGGCCCCCGTTTTATATCAACGTTCATATAAAACTAAATTTTTTGAAGCAGCCTTTTGCCATTTGCCTTTTAAACTGTACTGCAAGAGCAGCATCTAACAAGGTCTTCGAGCAGAGCGACGTAAGATGTCTTTTTTTCTATGATCAACCCCAGGTGGTAATGCAAGATTGAAACTCTCGCAAAGGAGTTTTAAGACTGCGAGTTTGAGATTTTTGAGTGTGTTATTCTCGACCATGGAACAGTTGTACTGTTGGTAATGAATAGATTGAGTTACATTTAACTGCTCAAAAATAGACTCCTTAGCATTTGACAAATTAAATTCTTCCTCCATAGCAACGAGATCTTGCTCAGTTACAGCTTGTGCGCAGGGGGCTGTCTGCTGTTTCACTTTTGCTGCCATTCTGGAAAAAAATGAAGCTACTCGTTAAGTAAAAAAAACTCAGAGACACTGAACAAGCGCTCCCCGTTCAATTCCTTTGCTCTTCTCATTTCTGTTGCAACAATTTCCGCGTCGACCTTCTCACCGCTTTCTTTTCCGATGGTAAGTCAGGTACTCTCGTTGCTTTTCGTTAAACCGGTAAACTTTCTTTACCTGTTTTAAAGCGAAGCCTTCAGGCAGTGTTACATATCCAGTGCTACGAGGACAGGTTTCAGGAGGTAGAGGAATAGTTGGCACGGAACTTGAACCTTCCTCGAGCCTTGCAGCTTATTTAACCTTCGCTTTATCAAGAAGTGTCTCCCTTTCAACCGTCTTTGTGCATGTTCCCAACGCGAGATGCTTTTCTAGAGAAGAGTGCCGTTGGAAACTTGCGTGCAGCCCTCTTTTGAACATAGAAACACTTGATCCCTAGTACAGTCTTTCAATTCGACAAAGTCAGCCATGTTTGGATTTTCAGACCTTGCACCACAAGCCCCCCCCCCTTCCCCCCAAGGAGAGAAGCAAAGCTACAGAATGACATCGTTTTCTGTTTATGCCCTATGAAAAACCTTGTACGTGTTTACCTTTAAGAAAATGACCGTGATTGCATCATAGAGAATTATCACCCGGACTACAACACGGTATAATTGCTACCGTGACATAAGTCCTTTTTATCAAGTTTTATGACAGAAATGTGGCCATTTTTCCGAAAAAGATAAGAGTAAATAGCATAAAAATAGTTGGGCTGTTATCTTGAGGTGAAAAACTTCACAGCAGAAGCTTGCGGTGTTGCGTGACTTTGTTTACTCACATAACTTTTTCCAAGATATCCAAGATATTTCAAAAGAAATATTATCGCACTTGCAGAAAACGTAACTATTCAACTAAGAATGATGTCGATAATAAACCACTAGTCAACAAAAATGGTGAACTATACAGCGGCCCTTATCTATAGTTAGGTGTAGGTAGCGCTGTTGAAATAGCGAGTCGACAATAACAGTCTTCTGCAATTCGAATTAACAGAAAATTTCGTATCTACACATCAATTTACAGCCCTCTTCAGCAATGTCTGCGGATTTTCTATTCTATGATTTCATATCACTTCCATATCAAAGAGTTTTTTAACCATCTTTAACTATCTTGTTTACTTTGTAGCTCTCAAGTACGATTTCTACAACTGATTTGCATCATGCAAATTCTTGACCTTCGCCACAGTGCGTTGCAAACTCTTTTATTTTGCTGGCACTTTTCTGAATTACCCAGATGTTTTATTTCATATTATTTTCATATAAGGACCAAACTTTGTGCCAGCATGTAGTTTGATATGATTTCTCACATGCCAAGATACGTTTTGAAGGCTTGAAGTTGCTCGATTTTTCGCTTTTTGCAACAAGCGTTTGACAGCACTTTGTTAAAAAATCATGTGAATTTTAAAATTGAACCAAAGCTCCTTAAAATGCCGCAAATAAAAATCAAATTAATTATACTTTGAAGTAAAAACACCCTCGATTTCTTACCAAACATCCTCCTTCAGTACTCGCACACTAAAGTTGGTCAATTTTACTGTATTTTTTGCATAATTAATTGGTAAAAACCCAAATTTTCGTTTTTCCCCATTTTCCCGGACACATTTGATTTTTCAAACTTCGAAATATTTTTTTTGAACATATCTCCCTAAAAGGGTTTTCCAGGCAAATTATCAGAATTTTCGATTTTTTTCGCCTGGCCAGCGATTCTTGATATTTACAGTCATGGGCTCTTAAGCATTGTTTAATTTGAGAAACTGATGTCGGGTTTCCACAATCACGTGATCGAAAACTTAAATCAATCCTATATTAAGACATATTTATCATGCAGAATGTCCTTTACTGATGTCAGCAGAGGCGGTCCAAGCTCACGTCTCGAGAAAAAGCAAACAATTAATTCATGAGAGCGTCACGCGTTGTGTGACTCGGTGTTAAGTAAGAAGAGTTGAACACGTTATAAAGAATAGTATGGTCGATTTGAAGTTATAAAAGTGTGACGTGCAAAACCGAAATCGATTCACTGCGGAGTAAACTGCTGATCAGTTTTCCATATTAGTTCATGAAAAGTTGATTATTGCGCACAGATAGCTTACCGTTTAAAGGAAGAAGCTTTCGTTCTACTGGTATCGATCTTGTGATGAAATTCCAATTTTGGAAAGGGATGGACACAGAAGCCTGACGTTTCCTGTTAAAAAAGAATGAAATAAGTTATTTTGACATGTTCAATTCCATCATTGGTTATAAAAGTGTGACGTACAAAACTTGTTCTGTCACACGTGTCACGTGTCACGCGTCTAGCGTCACAAACACAGTTAAGCATTGTACTTCATCGTAAGGTATTAGGGTGTGGAGTTTTCCATGTGATTGTCGGGGATTGTAATTGTCGTGCTCGCCGGTGAAAACGCTTTCTCGTTTCACCACGAAATTTACTTTGAATAAATCTGGTTACACTGCTGATGAAGGACCTACGTCTCGTTTGTTATGGGGAGCAAGCTAGTGGATCAGGGTCCGAAGGATCTGAACAAAACCGAAATTCATTCGTTTGAATTGGAACACTTAAATCTTCTGAGTAAATGCTGATTCACTCTTCATATCTCCCTCTCATTAATTCTCCCTTAGTATTCGAATTCCGTTTTGAATTTTCGACAGTCGCATGAAAACTGGAAAGTTTAACTCTCACCATCTTCTGCAAGATTAGAGATAGTTCACGTCTCCTACATAATGAATCACTTTAGGGAAAAAAAGACATACCATTTTGATCTTTTTCTCGATCGTCTTTGATAATTGATCAGTTGCTATTCTCAGTGATTCTGTTAAATACTTTTCATCACAGTTTTAATTTTTTCAAATCAAATATTGGCGGTAACAGTGTTTGATTGAGGGTATTAAGAAGGTTAACCGTGAGCCATAAAACGCCCAAAAAATTTAACTGTTAAGCGTAAAAATTGTGTAATTTTAACCGTTAGTCGTGAACAAAATTAGACTCAAAAAAAATTTCTGGTATTAACTCATGAATGGAATGATGTTAACCATAAGTCGTAAAATAGGCAAAATTTTAACCGCTAGCCGTAAAAGCCATCACCCCATTAATTAAGACCCTCGATCTACTACAGTGAGCCCATAATTCTCAAAAGCGACTTGTTTGGCTTTGACCGTGTAGACTTGGAGAATGAAATTTCCCCGAATTTGGAGAAATCAGGTAATAGGGACCTTAAGCAAACCACGACGGCGACGGCAACAAGGACATGGAAAAACAAAAGATCTAAGTGGCAGAACAATAGCTTAGCACGTGCGTTTCAAAACTTTGTACATTTCTTTGCCGTCCTATGCAAAACAACAACGTGAAATCACCACAACTTGCGTCGTCTGCGAACCGAAACCGCGACGGCAAATTATTTTAATTTCCATTTGGAACTCAACGCTTCTTTTATACGTTATGCTGAAGTAGAGGTGTGGCGCCGTATGAGACGGTAAACACATGCAGCCATTTTTAAAATTTAATTAAAGGCAGAAATTAATTTTTTTAATCGAAGTCTTCCTAGGCGTTGCCGTCCTGACTACTTAGGTTCCTTAATGTTGACGTCAATACTAAATTAAACGGGAAGCAAGCTTGTCAAGCTTGCAATTGTTTGTTACTTTTCGATAAGAAGGAAGAACCTAAGCCATATTGAATTTTTATCATTCGAATAATCGCTCGGTGTTAGTGTCCTCCAGTGGCAATTTTCTTGAAATTTCATTTTGGGATGCTCAAATCCATCACTGGTCACCGGCCAAACCGAAATACAGTCACTTAGTTTTTTTTTAGAATTTTGGGCTTCGATCACGCAAATCACACCCGCTAGAAAAATAAAAAGTTCACCGTGACCGTGACCGTGACCGTGACCGTGACCGTGACCGTGACCGTGACCGTGTCTTCGGAAGATAAGGGGTCGATTGTCACGCAAAGATAGCTTACCTTTTAAGAGAGAAACAAGTTTCACTGAATGTGATCCGTTGATGTGCTCCAGTTGTACTTATCCACGCGTCTTCTTCACTTATTATTTTTTGTTTTAATTCGATGTTATGAATTCTAACACTTTCAGCTCGTTACAAAAAGTTTCCAGCCCGTTTTGGTAACTTCACATATGGGTTCCTGTTTGTAGTGACTTATCGTGAATCCAGAGTCATTCTGTTAACTTTTGTTATTAAAATAACGTTTCCCTTATGACAGGAGAGGATGGCAATGGAAACCTAACGACCGACAGAAGCCATGATAGCTTTCATGAACATCGCCTTTCTAGTTGCCCTGTTCCTGCTCAACTCAGATCGCATTCAGAAAGCCATTGAGATATGCAGCGAATGTTTGATTTTGCTAAATAACACCGATCAAAACAGCAAAGACCAATTTAATACACTACTGCTACAATTTTACAGCGCCTTCAATTTACTTCTTTTCAACGCTTATCGTCGTATCTCTGACTACATAAGTGCGGAAAGATACGGCAGGAAACTGCTTGTCTTATACAGCGAGTCTGGTGACTTAGAAAGAGAAGGAGATGTAAGCTTAGCTCTTGCAGAGATTGTTGAGAGTCAAAACAGGTTTACAGATGCCAAACAACTTTACGAAAAAGCAGTTAATATCAAAAGACTAGCTGGTGAACAAGTTGGCGAAGCAAGCGCCTGCGCAAGATTCGGAATTATGCTTTATAAACTTGGCGAGAACCTAAAAGCGAAGGAGCATGTTGAGAGAGCCCTTGCCATAGCAACCGAAATTGGCGACAAAGAAGGAGGAGCATCCTGTTGCGAAAACCTAGGAGCGTTGCTTCAGTTACTCGGGGAATGCGACAAGGCTAAACAGTATCTCAAGAAAGCGCTTCTCATCAGAACAGAAATTGGCGACAGAAAAGGAGAGGCAACTGACTACGGAAACCTAGGAACTGTGTTTCAGTCGCTCGGGCAATACGACAAGGCTAAAGAGTATCTCCAAAAAGCGCTTATCATCAGAACTGAAATTGGCGACAGGGAAGGAGAGGCAACTGACTACGGAAACCTAGGAACTGTGTTTCAGTCGCTCGGGCAATACGACAATGCTCGAGAGTATCTCCAAAAAGCGCTTATCATCAGAACTGAAATTGGCGACAGAGAAGGAGAGGCAACTGACTACGGAAACCTAGGAACTGTGTTTCATTCTCTCGGGCAATACGACAAGGCTAAAGAGTATCTCCAAAAAGCGCTCGCCATCAAATCTAAAATTGGCGACAGAAGAGGAGAAGCATCATGTTATGGAAACCTAGGAACTGTGTTTCAGTCGCTCGGGCAATACGACAATGCAAAAGAGAATCTCAAAAAAGCGCTCGCCATCAAATCTAAAATTGGCGACAGAAGAGGAGAAGCATCATGTTATGGAAACCTAGGAACTGTGTTTCAGTCGCTCGGGCAATACGACAATGCTCTAGAGTATCTCCAAAAAGCGCTTATCATCAGAACTGAAATTGGCGACAGGGAAGGAGAGGCAAGTCACTACGGAAACCTAGGAACTGTGTTTCATTCTCTCGGGCAATACGACAAGGCTGTAGAGTATCTCCAAAAAGCGCTTGCCATCAAATCTAAAATTGGCGACAGAAGAGGAGAAGCATCATGTTATGGAAACCTAGGAACTGTGTCTCAGACGCTAGGGCAATACGACAATGCTCGAGAGTATCTCGAAAAAGCGCTTGTTATCAGAACTGAAATTGGCGACAGAGAAGGAGAGGCAACTGACTACGGAAACCTAGGAACTGTGTTTCATTCTCTCGGGCAATACGACAAGGCTGTAGAGTATCTCCAAAAAGCGCTTGTCATCAAATCTGAAATTGGCGACAGAAGAGGAGAAGCATCATGTTATGGAAACCTAGGAACTGTGTTTCAGTCGCTCGGGCAATACAACAATGCTCGAGATTATCTCGAAAAAGCGCTTGTTATCAGAACTGAAATTGGCGACAGAGAAGGAGAGGCAACTGACTATGGAAACCTAGGAACTGTGTTTCATTCTCTCGGGCAATACGACAAGGCTAAAGAGTATCTCCAAAAAGCGCTCGCCATCAAATCCAAAATTGGCGACAGAAGGGGAGAAGCATCATGTTATGGAAACCTAGGAACTGTGTTCCAGTCGCTCGGGCAATACGACAATGCTAGAGAGTATCTCCAAAAAGCGCTTGTTATCAGAACTGAAATTGGCGACAGAGAAGGAGAGGCAACTGACTACGGAAACCTGGGAACTGTGTTTCAGTCGCTCGGGCAATACGACAAGGCTGTAGAGTATCTCCAAAAAGCGCTTATCATCAGAACTGAAATTGGCGACAGAAAAGGAGAGGCAACTGACTACGGAAACCTAGGAACTGTGTTTCAGTCGCTCGGGCAATACGACAATGCTCGAGAGTATCTCGAAAAAGCGCTTGTTATCAGAACTGAAATTGGCGACAGAGAAGGAGAGGCAACTGACTACGGAAACCTAGGAACTGTGTTTCATTCTCTCGGGCAATACGACAAGGCTAAAGAGTATCTCCAAAAAGCGCTCGCCATCAAATCTAAAATTGGCGACAGAAGAGGAGAAGCATCATGTTATGGAAACCTAGGAACTGTGTTCCAGTCGCTCGGGCAATACGACAATGCTAGAGAGTATCTCCAAAAAGCGCTTGTTATCAGAACTGAAATTGGCGACAGAGAAGGAGAGGCAACTGACTACGGAAACCTAGGAACTGTGTTTCAGTCGCTCGGGCAATACGACAAGGCTGTAGAGTATCTCCAAAAAGCGCTTATCATCAGAACTGAAATTGGCGACAGAAGAGGAGAAGCATCATGTTATGGAAACCTAGGAACTGTGTTTCACTCTCTTGGGCAGTACGACAAGGCTAAAGAGCATCTCCACAAAGCGCTCGTTAGCAGAACTGAAATTGGTGATAAGGAAGGGGAGGCAGTAGATCTTGCAAACCTTGCAGTTGTGTCTAGAACTGTTGGAGATTATGAAGCTTCGGAAGTATGCTTGGAGAAAGCTTTATCCATATCTAGAGATATTGGAGACAGAAGAAAAGAGTTCCAAATCCTTCAAGAGCACGCTATTTTGTATTTGTTTCAAAATAAAATCAAAGACTCCCTTTCGTGTCTTCACCTGTGCATTGAAAAGTATGAGGAGCTGAGATCTTTCTTGGGCGCCAATGATCAGTTCAAAACATCATTTCTGGAGGACTCAGGAACATTTACCCACAAGCTGCTTTGTAAGTTGCTTTGTGCCACCGGAAATTCTCGGGATGCTCTTTACGTTGAGGAGTTGGTTCGAGCTAGAGGCCTATCAGACTTGATGGCAGAGAAGTACTCGGTTGAAACGCACATCTCTGCTAATCCACAATCTTGGTTTGGCATTGAAGACATCTCTAGAAAGGAAGATAACTGTACTTGTCTGTACATTTCTTATTTTCAAAATGATTTGCATTTGTGGATCTTGAAAACAAGTGGAGTCCTTCACTTTAAAAGAATATCTGTGGAAGAGAATCTAGTTCAGGCTGGGTTGCCCAAAGATTTGCCTTTAAGTAAATTTTTGGCAGATTGTTTGCAACCTCTCTCCCCCGGGCAAAAGAGCTCAGCAAGATTGCGACTCGTGGAGGAACACGAGGACAAGAACGAAGGAGTCGTTTCAAGTCTATCTTTGTGTTACAAAATGTTTATTGCCCCCGTTTATGATTTGCTTGAGGAGCCTGAAGTCATAATCGTCCCTGACCGCTGTTTGCACCAAGTTCCGTTTGCTGCTCTCCGTGAAAAGGAGGGGGCCGAATACCTGTCGGAGACCCATAGGATCCGTGTCATTCCTTCTTTGACAACACTCAAGATCATTCAAGATAGTCCAGAGGATTATCACAGCAACACTGGTGCCTTGGTAATAGGCAATCCCAAGGTTGATTGGCTGCTGCCATTGCCAGGTGCAAGAAAGGAAGCGGAGATGGTCGGACGATTGGTGGGTGTTCCGCCTCTGGTAGACGAGAAAGCAACAAAGCAGGCGGTGCTTGAGCGGATAAGTTCAGTGAGCCTGATACATTTTGCTGCCCATTGTAACGCCGAGAGGGGAGAAATTGCCCTCTCTCCCATTCCTGCTCCTAACGGTCGAAACGCTATCCTACCACAGGAAGCTTACATGTTGACGATGGCTGATGTCTCACGAGTAAAAATCAGAGCTAAACTGGTGGTGCTTAGCTGCTCTCACAGTGGAAGTGGACAGATGAGAGCCGAGGAAGTTATAGGAATTGCCCGCACGTTCTTAGGATCCGGTGCTCGCTCTGTGTTGGTTGTGCTGTGGACCATTTCAGACTCAGCAACAGAGCAGCTGATGAGTCGGTTCTACAAACACCTTGTTGAAGGAGAAAGTGCCAGTGAATCCCTTCATCAGGCCATGAAGTGGATGAGAAAAAACGGCTTTACCAAAGTGTCTGAGTGGGCTTCGTTTACGCTGATTGGAGATAATGTGAGGCTCGAGTTTGGCAAGCAGAGGTAAGACTCGGTGAGGACAGGTATTTCATAAATTAGAGTTAAAATTAGATGCAAAGGTTGCTTTGACTTACTGGTCGCTGACTGTCGGCGGTGATCCTTTGTCAGCTTGAATATCAAAGTTGGTTTTAAACCCTTTTTTTGTTTCTTTCAAAGAGTAACAATCTATTCTTACAGTGGGATGTAAAATATAGAATCTCGAAAGGGCCTCTGTGCCAATCAGATGCAAGTGTACATTTGCCTACGTATTACGCCTGGTAGAACTGTATTTCCTTTATTTAAGAAATGTTTATTAAGTTATTTATAATTGTTTTTTTTTTACGTTTGTTGCAGGAAAGAAGATGAGAATAGCACGAAGGAAACAGGCCTTAGAGACTTGTAGCTGGATAACCAAATAGAATAAGTAGAGAACTCTATCCGTTATTTCATTGTGTAATTAAGGAAAGGGCAACCTCAAATTAAGGATATTAATTTCAATTTTTTACATTCTGTTTTCCGATCTTCTCAGAAGGAGGTATTGGTTACGTATCCGAGAATATTTTTTCTGCACAAAAATTATCTTATCCGGCCGATATAATTAGCATGAAACATTATTGACTTAGGGCTCTTAAGTTAAGTGAAATCAGGAAAGTTAAAACAGTAGTTTAAGCATCAAAAACGAGCCACTTAAGTCTTACAGGGTTTTCTCACAAAGCCTTTTGTTATAGGTTTCGTTAACAGAATCCTAAATTTTTTATGTAAAATCTTTAGGAAAAGCTTTTCTTTTGGTCAGTTCCAGTAATACTTCTGAGTGCTTAAAAGGTTGGAAAAAAATTCATGGATTTCCAAATAGAACCATGGAAAAAGCTTTCAAGGTCAAGAACTTAATCAATATCAAGTGGAAAAATGACGGCAGCAATATTTTGAAACTGGTTCAACAAGTCACTTAGGCATTGAAATGTTTGAGATAATGTATGTTTGCATAGTGATTTAATTGTTTTTAAGTCAGGTCATTGTCAAAATGTTGTTTAGGGAATCAAAATATTCTTTTTTTTTAGCACACTTTATACAATTTTTGGCAAAGTTTCTTAAGGGATTATGTAGTAATTTCAAAGACGCTAAAATAAAAGACAGCTTGAGAGAAATCTTAGAAAATATCGTGAGCGTTTTTTTTAACCAGGTTACAGAGTAAAACAGATAGCACTGTTGTTCATTGTTAAGGCGGCAAGGTGGTGGGATAAATGATGCAAGTGGTAGGAGTGTCTGTATGCGGTTCACGCATGTGCGCATGAGGAATTCTCATTCCTACCCCAACCTACACGCCCCACCCCCCTCCCTCCTCCACTTCGCTCTGCTTCAAAAAGGAAATTAAAGAGATGAATTCTTCCTGCGTTTGTTTGGAAACCTTTCCGTGAGCTATGTTTCAAACCACCGACCCCTTCGTATCGTGTACGGTCAATACGGAAGACAGTTCTCAGAATCCTGATTAACCGACCTCGCGATGTTGAGTCATTTGGGTGCTATAGAGACTAATCTTTACATAGAAGTAAAACATCAAATAAAAGACCCATTGAAGGTGCGTTGGCCCTGTACGAGAAAATTAAGATTTAGCAAAATTTAGAAGTCATTTTGAAATTTTGTAAGCGACCAGCTTTTGTTTCTGTTGTGGTAGAAAAAGTTTTTAAAACATCTGACAATAATTTCATGGGGCTCACCTCGCCGCATCGTCGGCAATTTTCGTCAGTCAGAGTCAAGACAGGCCAAGCTAAGTGACATTGCCCTCCCGTAAAATAACTTTCCAAAGAATAAATGTGGCGAGCGTGAGCAAATGCAAATTTTTTCATTACTGTGATCAAAGAGCAATGATGTACCTTATTAGATATTTACGTTATCAAACTGTTGATTCTGACAGGGTGAGCCTAACTTTTCTGTCGAGGTC
Organism: Pocillopora verrucosa; assembly: GCF_036669915.1. Classification (NCBI taxonomy): domain Eukaryota; kingdom Metazoa; phylum Cnidaria; class Anthozoa; order Scleractinia; family Pocilloporidae; genus Pocillopora; species Pocillopora verrucosa. The sequence continues at coordinate 6,602,574 of NC_089313.1, read as the reverse complement.
GACGTGACTTCACATTAAAAGCGTTTTTGACGGAACAAACTATGAGGGTAAAAACTTTTATTTATCTCCCACGCGTTTCGTGAGAGATAAATGCAGGGAGGGGGAGGGTGGTCCATTTCAACCCCGGAAAAAAACAAAACAGAAACCAGTTTGTCTTTTTGAGTTTTGGAGTAGACCCTTGAAACTGGCAAAGTTTCATTGGAATCAGTGAGATGGCACGTAGCAAGACTGCCTGGTGCTTTCGTGGATACACTCTTAATCATCAAATCACCAAAGGCTAGTAGCAACATCCATGTTGATGTGCAAAGCAGCCTCAGGCATGACAGAATTTATCTTGCTTTATTTGATAGAATAGCCAAACAGAATTAGATGTTTTACTTATAAATCAAGTTGAAGGAGTTCTTTTCTGTGGATAAATAAAGTTATCAATCAGTCATTCAATCGGCTGCTCGCTACCACCCTCCCGGCCCCCCTTATGTCGTGCTGAAGTGCCCCAGTATACCTTTTGTTAAAGAAAAATTCACTTTTCTCTTCACTTGCACACAATTGAACTTTCTTGTGCCTTTCAAGAAATTAAAATTCTGAAGATAAAATAGTATTTGATAGGTAACAGGTGTAACAGGTGATGTCGTTCCCTTATCTCGTACCCACCGTGTAACTGATATAAAGGCTTGGCCGGCCGCACAAGGCCTGGGTACGAGACAAATTGCCCTCCTGGATGGTCGCCCCAAGTTCCGTCGCCTCGAAACATGGTTGCGTCACCTCAAACTTTAAGTTACGTTACCCCCAACTTGAAGTTCTTTAGTAATCGGGTAAAAATATCCGCTCGCGCAAGTTCCTAACTTAGAGCGGCTCCATCTTTGATTATAATTAAACTGAACACTTTGATTTTCATTAGAAAAAACTGATTCTTTCATCACTCGCTCCAATCCTTCTGGAGCGCTGTAATCTTAAAAAGGATAATTCTTTGATCACTGATGCAAATAAAAGTTCGATAATCAAATAACAATAGATGTTATTTAGCACAGTCTAATAAGGGGGAATGTTTAGCTTGTACAGTGGATAGTTGTACCAATTTGTAATACTAGCGTTGTTTTTCTCTGTTTCATGCAATGGAGTACTGTCGTCAGCATACAGCTTCACAGGCATTTTGGTACCATAATAGACGTTGTCTTGGAGCACGTGATGTTGAGAAAGATCGCCATTGGTCAGCCAGATACATATGTAATTAGTGGGGTCGCTTACTCCAACGATCTCAAATACATTAGCGGAGTAAGTGATGTTCCAATCTATCCCAATATCATGGGGCTCGTAATAATAGATACCACTTGTGAGATGACCAGGATTGGTTCGTTGCACGATGTGATTTCTGTAGATGACAACGTTCTTCAAACCATTAAAGAGACATGGATTGATTGTTCTGTGAGTATACAAAAAAATACCTGTGTCGTCGAGGTAATTACGGGCAACCAATAGATTTTTTCCATTTCGAGCTTTAATGCCCCCTGAATAATCCGCTGGCCAGCCTCTGACGTAATTACTTACAACTTCCATCATATTGAAGCCTTTGAGGTACATCACGTGGTCTCGGAAACGACCTGTGTTTGGGCTTCCGTTGAAGATATTTTTCACGATTCTCATCCTTTCGTCGCACTCTTCATAACAACAACTTTGAAAGAAGCCTTGATCAGATTCCAGATTGTAATGAGTCATAAGGAATTCTAATTTTCGTTTTTGATCTCGCCAGTACCATGCTGGCTCAACTTTGGTGGCTAACCAGCCTATCTTGCCTAAATCCAGCCCACATATGTTTTCTCTCACCTCTACACTCACAGTGAAGGTAAATTTTGAAGCAACTCCATACGCATTAGAATCGCGCAAAAAGATGTTTCTGTACACATTACTGTTTCTAAGGTCCATCATTTCCAACTGCTCCCTCTCAGCGTTTCTCGGAGTTGGCCTTCCGGATGAAAAGAATACACAGCTTTTTATGGTAACGTTACTCATAGCTGTTGGTCCAGGGACCTCTCGATTGACTCCACCGTCAAAATTCACACGAATTCCGTCGAAGTACACATTATTCAATGAAACCGATTTCACTGGTGAAGCATTGTAAACTTGAAAAACATAAGGAGTCGAGGACTTGATAACTGCGATACCGCTCTGTGTTCCGTGAAGTTCCACCGGGCCAGGGATGGCGATATTACTGCTTACTAGGTATTCACCTCGAGGGAAGAATACCTTATTATTTTTGGAACTTGCAACGTGATTAACGATGGCCTGAATGGCAGACGTGTCGTCCGAGATTCCATCCCCAACAGCAGCAGTTAAGAATCTGCCAGGATGCTTCACGTTTGTCATTCCAGCGGGTATGTTCTCTGGTTCCGACGCTAAATAGTTTGGACGTAGTAGCAAAAACTCTCCATCATCGACTTCACTCGATTTCTGTTTGATAACGTATTGCCGCTCTCCCTCGCGTCCCTCCCTTTCTCTACCAAATGCCTTTCGGGCACAACTTATCCCCATCCTTAAACAAAACAAATCAACATTGCATTAGGATTCGTCGTTTGGCCAAACAAAGCAATTACCATATCTTACGCATCAACCGAACTCGGGTAAACCCAAGGATTTTTCACGAAAGCAAGAGATTCGCACGGGAACCAACGGGGGTACAAATACTTTGCCGATGTTTCACTCGCCCGGGATTTAATGAAAAGGAAACAACTCTGATAACAAAAAGAGTACCGGTGAGTTTAATAGTTGCATGGAAGTTGCTAGCAAAAACAACAAAACTTTGGATCTAGCTTTCACTTGCATGTTCCAGGTTCCATAAACGGAAAATGATTTAGAGAAACCTTTAGTTACACGCCTGAAGCATTTTCTAAGAAATCGAGTGATTAAACTCTTCGGATAATCAGATTCGGAGCTGGGAAAAATTGTTGGCAAAAATTGCAATGACGTGACATATTTGGTGATTTCACAATTTTCAACAAGATTTTGGCATGCCATTGCCTTTGGCAGAAATTTATGTGCAAACCGTTTTTGGTAAGCTTAAGTACATTGAATAGCCAGCTTTAAAAATCATCGGGCAGATGTGTGATAAGACGAAACAATAGCACAAACAATAACTTTTGCGCGGCCTTTGTTTCTTAGCAGGGTAATTTAGCATTATCAACTGAGTTGTTACGTAAATTGGCCACCGTAAAGAGTTTAAAAGCTGACGTTTCGAGCGTTAGCCCTTCGTCAGAGGGATCGGAGGAATTGTGGGTTGTGTATGGGTTTAAAAAATGTTTGTGCAGAAAATGGAACTACGCTATATTAGTGGGAATGTGGTGACGGGAAAACAACTTTTCAAAAAATTAGTTAAATGAAAAGCGCTCGTTGATACCGCGGGGATTAAGAGCGCCGATTTGAAAGATAAATTTGCACGAAGGGCTAACGCTCGAAATATCAGCTTTTAAACTCTTTACGGTGGCCAATTTACGTTCTCAAGTCAATTGATAATACGTAATTACCCTGTTACACTCTCCCACCGACGTAGCACACATTTTCTTTAGAAACTTACCCCCTTTATTCCTTTGTCTCTTAACCCAGCCCTGATAAGTTAATGAGCTATGCCATTATTCCCCGAGGGAAGGGGCACAAAATCACGACCAATTAAAACCATCTCGTGTACGCCTCGCCGCTTCTATTACGGATCTAGAATTTTTTCGCTACTGCAAGTAAATGTCTCGAGAACAATAGGCATTTTGCACGCGCGATGGAATGTTTTCCATTTTAAATCACATCATTTCTATTGAAACTCACCCAAGCTCGAAGATCACACTCACAAACAAAACCACTTCTGGTCCTCTCATCATGTGAAAGTGCTCGACAAAAGACAAACACTTTTGAGTGTTCCTTACGACACGACTTTAGACTCGTTACTTAAACTTCAAACGCGTTAAGCTTGGCCTGCTGGTCACTTCAAATGCAGAACAGAAGAGGAACATTCCATGTTGTGATACATCTCACTGGCATGTGCAACATCTAATAGTAATGTATCGTTTCCCCAGTGTTACACAGGCAAAGCGTACTTGGATCGATCGCAGTAAAACGGGGAGAATTGACTCGATAAAAATCGTCTCGCTAACTGAATAGGTACTCGATTTATGATAATTACGTGAATCGTTTCAATTAAGACTCTTTTGAGAAACAATAGTACTTGGCAGGTATTGAAGACAGGGACAATCCTGGATTTCTCCTGGGAGAGGGTGCACCACAAAGGAATACCATAATTTACGGGTGACGTAAACGAATTTTCCAAGCGAACATCGAAGAAGGGTCATGATTGGGCAATAACATAATGAGAACTACTGTGAATTCATAGAACTTTTATAGCGCATAACTAAAGTCATCACAAATGCAGTGATTAGCATTTCATTTTAGCTTTATGGAGATATTCATATCGAGATATAAGGATTTAATGATCTGCTGCTTAGATTCGGGGTATTTTTTAAAGAGAGATCCAAACCGGCAAGTTTCAAGAAATTTTCGCCCCCGCCTCTCCTTCGGCGACGTTTTTCGCAGCTAGCACTTTCGTACCCAGCTGTTTATTGCCTCGGCCACAATTTTTTCCCATAACTTAGCCACCCCAGACAATGAGCGGCATAAGTAATGAACAAGGATGGTTTGCTATTCATGTTTGATCTCTCATCAATGTCTTTGACAGCTGGTTTAAAGTTGATTGGCTTTGAAATATTTGAAAGAAAGCGCCAGCAGCTGAAAGCACCAAAGATGTTGGTGAAATAACCTAAAACGTTGGCGAAACGACCTAAGACGTTTTTATAGCTAACAACTGGTCGTTAAAGAAACGACCCTTAAGCAAAACGACTTAATCGCTTATAGCCATTCACCACTACTGCTAAAAATATCTGAGTCCATATATATTTCCGTTCCAGTCACTACCGGTCAACGTTTCAGCCGGCCAGGTTACATTTCTAGCCTAAACAAAGATGGCGGCAGCCAGCGAATTTCCGACAGAACTGGCGACCCGTCCTTTGGGCCTCACAGCTCTTATGGGACTTGATATTAATCAGAAACCTTTGCACAAAGCTATCTGGGAGTCTTTTTCTGTGAACAGACATCCTGAGAGAGTTCCACTATCCTTCAGACTTCTACCAATTGATCATGAATTTCCCAAAGCAAAATCAAAGGTGAGCTTTCCTATCGCTTTTAAGTGTAGTTACTCTTAAATCCTTTGATTACGTGAAATTCTTCTTATTTTGGTTACATTTAAGCTCTTTCAGTACAGTGGAAGCTCACTCTTTAAACCCGAACATAAGTATGAATATTCTCCATACTTTTCCCAATACTTTCCTAAGATAACAATCAAGAACTGTAGTTGGTGATCATTTCCTGTATTCTCATGACCTTAGCTTAATGTTTGATTCTGGGGTTGTATAGCAAAGAGAAATTAGATGCTAAAGAGTTAAATTGACACTATTTTCATACAGCAAGGGTGTCTGCATATAGGAAGCTACCACTTTTTCATTTTTCTCATACAATTTTATAAAGAAAGTTCTATGAGTGATTTCCACAAAATCATCAAAAGAGTTAATCACAAATCAATTGTACTCCTGGGTTTTTTTCCCAAGGAAGCATTCTCTTGCTTCCTTGAGTTCTGACTCTCTCAAACCTTTCCCTCCAAAGATTTCCTTAGTAATTCTCTGTACTGTCTGGCGTACAATTCTTAGGATGTTAGTTCAGAGAATCTGGAATTGGATCAACTAATGATCCTCTAATTTATTCTTTTTTCTTTTTTCTCATCACTTGTCTGCTTGATATTGCATTGAAATTTTAGAAGTAAGTTCTGTCCCTGTCACTCGTGGGATTTGAAGTGTTAAGAGAACCTTTATCTTTGTAGGTGTGCATGGGGTCTCAGTAACATTTTCCATAAGTGAGGGCAGACACAGCCATGAGTGGGGTCACTAACATTGAAAATCTTAGCAGATAGCCATAGGAATGTAAGACCTCACAGAAGCAGTAGGCCTCCTGTAACCAGAGTTACTTAGACCTCTGCTTATGCGAGTATATGCTGGCTTTTTATCACTGAGTCTTGTTTCCTTGTAGCGGTCTACCTATGAGTGGTACATACCAAAGGGTATCTTGAAGACAAAATGGATGCACAAACATCTTTATCTCTCTCCTGCTGTGGTGGTCATGTTTTATGAGTTGGATTGGGATGACGTTCAGTGGAAAGACAGGCAAACTGAATGTGCTTCAAAACTAGAAAGAGTCAGGTAATAACAAGAGAGTGAGAATGTTATCTTACTCCTCTATAACAGTGAACTTTAATTAGCACTAATGACATGAATGAAAATTTTTAAGTAATATGACAAGTGTGGTTTGATTTTTAGACAAGAGGGTTCCATTGTATATATTGATTTTTATGACATTGTACAACTCAGAAACTTTATTCCATGCTCTCAAATGGATACACACACAGAATAATATATCAAACTAACACATAAATTTGAGCAAAAAACAATTGTTTAATAAACAAAAGAAAAAGACTTTTGTCCAATCATCAGCTTAATTAACAATTCCTGTGATTTAGAGTGCTATTCAAATAACAACCATGAAATACGTTTGTCATAACAACAGTAAGTGCTCTTGACACTCTGGAAACCTCCTTCTTTACCAAGCGACAATCAGATACTTGTAAGTTATAATAAGGACATTACAACTTTTGAAGTTGTTACTTTCAAACTTATCAGCTCATTCAATGCGAAAAAATATAACCAGTACAATGAATAATTTTGTATTCTATAACTTCAATCCTGCATATTAAACCATTCACAGCAATCTTTTAATTTCTGAGCAGGACCAGCCTTCAAGACCAGAACACTAAGGTTGCTGTGGTTCTTATCCAAAAGAATGCTCCTCTTCCTCCAGGTAAACATCAATAAATACATAGAAGTCAGAAGATGATGTTATTAAGTAGAGAGTTTAGATCCATGTTTAGTGTTTTCATGCTAACGTCAAACCATAAGTGACTGCCAGGTCTATCTTAAAAATCTGTAAGAGGCATTACAATGAGAGTTACATGTCATTTATTGAGCTAGGCATGGGCTGGAAAATGGGGAAAAACTGCACCCAAAGTGTTGAGTATGACCCAAGAGTGGTGTCTGTAATCAAGGTCAAGGGCACAGTTTCTTCCCACATAGAAAAACATGATTGTAAAACTGTATTTTAACAAGCTGGACCAGTGACTAGAGTACAATTAGCCAATCAAAGTCAAGAATTTAAGATTCCAGCCTGTTGACATGCTTCAGAAAAAAATATGTTTAACTTATTTCATATTAGTTCCTGTATCCAAAGATTTGAGTACCCTTCATGGAGGAAATTTTTGCTATTATATTGAATCACAGGTGATGATTTACAAGCACTAGAGAGGGCAGCAACATTGTGCAGTGCATGTGACCTGTCAGCCAAATCATTGTTTGTCCTTCCACATACAGATCACTTGATTGGCTACACAATTAGGTATTTGTTCAAAATTTATCATTTTAGATTGATTTTGATGAGATTGGTTTTCATTGAGTTTGCAACTGATTTTAAAAGCCCAACCTTTGTCAAATATAGGAAAAGATTTATTTAGTAAGAGTTTCATATTTTTTTTTATTGTATTTATTCTAGCTGATCAAGAAAAGTTACAAAACAGGACACAATAAAGACTAAGTTAGTTAGAATTATTTGGAAAAAGTGACAGTGAAGTAGAAAGAAATTGAATAGCTTTTACATGAGTAAGCCTCAGACTCTATTAACCCTTTAACTCAGTCTCAAGATTTCATTTATTTTGTAATTCTCTTTACTGTCTACCATACAATTCATGTGATGTTTGTGTGGAGAATTTGGAATTGGATCAACCAATAATTCCCTAATTGATACTTTTCTTTATTCTCATTACTTGTCTGCTTGATATTGTAATGATGTGTAAGGAGAAGTTTTGTCTTGGTCACTGGTGGGACTTAAAGGGTTAAACTAACTTTAGACTCACCACAAGTTGTTTAGTTACTTACATGGGATGAGAATGTTTTAAAAATAAGGGAATATCTATCAGAAAATCAGATGTTATCAGCATTTATCAAGACTTTCCCAAGAGAGTTAACAGCCTCTCTATTGAGTTGTGTTTTCATCTGATTAACCCTTTAACTCCCAGATCAAATTTGTAATTCTCCTTACTGTCAACCGTACAATTCTTATAATATTAGTTTGGAGAATTTTTTATCAGATCAACTACTTATCCCCAAATTGATATTTTTCTTTATTCTCATCTCTAATCTAGTTGATATTGTATTGATATTGTAAGGAGAAATTCTGTCTTGGTCACTCATGGGAGTGAAACAGTTGAATGATCATACTACAAGTTATCGTAGTCATTCATGGGACATGAAATTTATGCAGCTTCAAAATAAAAAAGGAACAGGTTTGAAACTTATGAGATAAATATTTCTTCTTCTTCTTCTTTTTCTTTAAGGCTGGAGAATGCTTTTTATGATTTAGCACAGAGTTATTACCATGGAGAATGTAGGAGAGTTAAAGCCCACAAGGTGAAGTTGCAATTCTGGAAATTTGAGGGAGTAGGGAGAAGGTCAGGTTATTAAAATCCCAGCCAGGGGGAAACAACAAGCCTGTACTTGCTTCATGCTGCAGAAACTAGGGAGATGCAGTGGCCAATGTAATAAACTGTGTCCACAGTTGAATGGTCCTGGTCTAAAATTTATTTTCAACTGTCACTGTCTACATTGTCTTGAATTTTCAACTAGTCAGTAAAAGGGGAAAAGATAGCACTCTGGGTAGCTTTTTGGACTCTTTTGGTTTAACTGCCTTAGTTCAACATAAATTCATGGTAAAGCCATTAGGTTTTTTAGTAGGACACTCCCCTTGTACTAAGTAAATTTCTGTTCTCAGATCAAGGACAGAAAAGTACCAGTAGCTAAAACTGTCTGTTGGAAAATGTGCCAAATTCTGGGTCATATACATGGTACATATTCATATACATATTCATGGTAAAGCCATTAGGTTTTTTAGTAGGACACTCCCCTTGTACTAAGTAAATTTCTGTTCTCAGATCAAGGACAGAAAAGTACCAGTAGCTAAAACTGTCTGTTGGAAAATGTGCCAAATTCTGGGTCATATACATGCCTGTATAGCTTGCCTGGTAGCGCAATGCAATGTTTCTATAGATTACCTTTTCACTAGCCAGAATTACCATCAAAATAATGTTATGTTGTAGCACAAAAGGTAAAATTTTATCAAAATACAGAATGAAGTGACACTTATTATGTTTTCATGCCCTCTATGATCATTAGGAATTTCTTAACAAAGGAACTCATCAGGTGAGAACTTTATTTTGCAAAAGTGATCTTTGTATGTCAATAATTTGATGTGATGGATTCTACTCAAACTACAGAACTACATTTAGTTAAAGGCTGAGGGAAAGAGTTACCAAGAATAAAAGAAAAAGCTTGTTGATGTCAGCTTTGAAGGGTGTTACTTTGAAATGTTTCTCATCCAGTGTCTTTTTTCTATTGTTGTTGTAGCTATTGTTGGTGCGGCACCAATTCAAGGTTGCCTTTTTCAATGAGCTAAGACAAGACCCTCACTCTGCTATCAAGTAAGTTCATCAGTATTTATTTTTTTATTGATCTTGCAATGACAACAATTAGTTGGCCAAAAGGTAGATCTCAGTGTTTCCCTTTTATCGGGTAAGGGGTCAGGAAGGAAAAGGAACTTTCAGGGCTGTATTAGCCAACTTTCTGTTAAGAAACTTTTTTGAGAAAAGAAAATATAAAGAGGAAAAATAGAAATGAAAATTTTGAAAAGGACACTCTGTGAGAATATTAAACAATATACTTTCAGCTGACAGCAATGCTTGTCCCCAAAATGAAGAGTATGAGCAGCATTTGGTGTAGGATTTTCACAAGGTATCTCAAGGTTTAGAACTAGGACAGTGGAGGAGAAGGAGCAAATTTTTTTATGGAAGAAAATGACAGAGAGTTAAAAGTTTTTCTGCCTTGCCACATGACAGCCAAAGACAGTTAACAAAATTGGCAACTCCTGCCACAGATTTCTTCCCCCAATATTTTCAGTCTTCCTGCCTTGGAGATCTCTCATCATAAACTCTCAAGTTAGTTACATTTCCATATTAACATACCAGACATCAGCTGATTGATGTAAGACTTTTTTAATTTTTAACCCCAGGCACTACAGGCAAGCATACAGTCTTCTTGGAGAAATCAAGACAACTGACATGAACATACTAGAGATCAAAGTTGTTGCTGGATTTATTAATTACAAGGTTTGTGTTTTTTCATATTTTAGAAATCTGGTCAATATATATTTGGTGTATACCATTGTAATAATAGTTACATAAAAGTAATGATGTGAAGAAGACATTGTACATCTTGGATGAGTTAAAGACATGATCTCTTATCATGTAATTTTATATTTTTGGGATTATGTACTCCTTTTGTCAAAGATGCAAGGTAAATTCTTCACCAGATACCTTAATTGTGCTGTTAAATCAAAAGATCTCTGTCTGTAATTCTAAGTCTGAGGTGTACAGCCAAGTCACTCTTAAGTGGGCACTTTAGGGAGATGGCCATTTAATAAGTTTATTTTAGAAAAATATAATCAGAAAGTTATGAGTGAACTATGGTACAGTACTTACTGGTAATTATTAATTCTTGAAATCAGTTTACCCACTTAACCATCCAATTTCATTTCAGAATGAAACTACATTATAGAATGTGTTGCTTACAACGTTGATGAAATATTCCTTATTTCTCTCTGATTTATAACAAACCTGTTGGTGACTGCTTACAAGAAACACAGTACAAAAAAATGTTTCCAACATTTTTTTAATATGGTCACTTACAGGAGTGTTTTGGAAACAGTGACAAACAGAAACAAAATGGTTATTGGCAGAGTGGTCACCAAAAAACCAAATATGTTTGAAAAAATTTGATGCTAAATTTAGCTTCAGTGGAGTTTAAATGTCCTATGGGACCATTATATCTGGTAATTTATATCCCTCCTACAACATATATTACAGACTATTGAGTTATCCTGACAACCAAACAGTATTAATCAATTTTTATTAATTGTCTCACAGATTTGTCGTCTAAGTTTCCAAGCATCAGCCCCATTAGATGCCATATCACAATTCAGAAAGCATGTGGATTTGTTTAAGGAAAAGGTTGGCTGCCCTGACTTAGCCTTTGAACACTCAGCCTGGCTCTCCAAACAGTGAGTATTTTTTTCACTTTAGCCACCTTACTCTTAACTGGAAGGTCTGTATTCAATTTGTTTTTTGGGCACTTACATATTTACAGCTACAGCACCTCCCTCCACCCCAGAGTTTAAATAAGTATTGGCCAATTATGAAGGGAATTTGATAAAAATGCTGGGGGGTGGGGTAGGGGGTAATCTACCAGACCTATATGTAGCATCAAATCCAGAGAGAGAACTTTTAGTCTCTTTATGCTACAGAAACCATGACAAGCTTTGATGTGGTGAGTCCTCTTTGGTTTGTGTTCTAGAAGGTTTTTGCTTTCAAAGAAACCCAAGCTGTAACCAGGATCTAACAACTCTTGTTTCTTAACAACATTAGATCAAGAACAGGTCAAGTTGAAGTGAAATTTTGGACTGAACTTTTCAACATAATGGAACTGAAGTGATGAAAAACAGAAGACTTTTAAATAATTTGTTAGTCAGTTCAACGATGAATAATTGTCAAATTTAATACAACATGCTGTATGGTAGGGAATTTTAGAGGCTTAATCAATAACAAACTATGTGAAAAATTAATACAGCTTCAGTTTATTTGGAGAACTGTTTGATGAAGCCATCAGGAATGGTTTAACCGCCTTACAGGTAACAATGTAGAAGATCTGTGTTGGCATATTGGTTTAATGAATGAAATATTTATTTATTAAATCTACAAACAACAATACATCTGTGAGAAGAGAAGGAAATTCTTACTAATTATGTTACTAAGTATTCTGAATTGGTATTTAGAATAAAGAAAAAATTGTCTCCCATTATGCTATACCTCTTATGATAATTGTATGCAATATAAATGAATACAATGGAGTGTTTTTCTGTTTTAAAGGTACTTTTTTGTCATCTCTTAACAATCATGATGATCTTTTCTCCCTTAAATTTTGGCTATAAACAGAGAGAGGCACCTTAATAAATAGGATTGATGTAAATGTGCCCTAACAAATCTGGTCTAGTGACTGATTAGAGTGTCCAAATCAGTCATACTCTCAGATTCTGGTAAAGGCTTAACTGTTACTTTATCACAGACTCAACACCCAGGATTTTACTATCAACAAGCAGCAAACAATGCCATTGTCAGGAGATAGCTTTGCCAGGGCTTGTGTCATGTAAGTAAAATTATTATCATGCCAGAGGACTGCTGAGAAAGATCTGAAGGAACAGTGACAGACACAAACTCAAAGGAGCAATATTTTTCTTAATGAAAATGACCATTTTTTTATCATTAGTTGAAACTTACCAATTAAAAATTTTAAGACTAGAACTGTCTGACTTAGGTAATTTTGAAGTACAAATTATTTCTGAAGAACTTTTCCTGGAGGGCCTTACCCAGATAAATTGGGCTACATACTTGTGCACATGAGTGGACATAGCTACAATGGAGGTCAAAGCTTGTTCGGACAGTTATCAAAAACATATCCTATATCCCAACATATTACAAAAGGCCATCTTTTGCCAATTCAGCTGTGTACACAGAACTCCCCCCCTCTAACAATGTTGGTAAAGCCTAAGTTTAGGCACTAAACCTGGTAACATTTACAAAGCACACAAAATTTGAAATTGTTTGGGGGAGGGGTAGGGAAGGTTTTGATATAAGTAATATTGTCTTAGACTTTAAACCACCCTTGTAGTGTGGGATAATGTTGAATGTAAACTAGTGGCAAGAAAGGGTCATAGATTCCCTTCAAAGTACACCTAACCAAAAATCAATTAACTACCACTCAAAAGAGTCATTTGTTTTCTGCATATAATTAACTTTTATTGTTCATTGAGTCTGATGAGTTACTTTTTAGTTAATACATTGGAATCTGTTATTAATTCGTCTCTAGACTACCACTCCAATTACTATGAATCCCTTAGAAAATGCTGAAAATCTTGACTTCTATGGTCAGAGACCTTGGAGACAAGGTTTTCAAGGTAACTGCAAATATATAATTTTTTCCTCTTGCAGTGTTTTTTAGAGTAAGTACAAAAGGTGTTGAGACACTCAGTAAGTTTCCTTTGCAAACCATGTACTGGTTGAAAAGCTCAGTGTTAGAATTTTGTTCCATTTGATAAGAGAAAACTTTACGTGTATTAAAAACACTCTGTCAGAAGAAAAATCTTAAAACTTTTTTTTCGAGCTTATTTGAAACTTGATCTGTTGAGATGCAATACTTTCCTTTAATTTGTAGAACTGCTGGGTTCATTTGACTTAATATATTTGTAGGAACAGAACCACCAGATGCAGGAATAGAGAAGGCTGGAATTATAGCCTTGCAGTCCCAAGAAATCCAAGTGGACCATTCTGTAAGTGCACTGTATTGTTTGGCAGACTTTCATTTCAAGAAAATTAAGATCAGATAAATGTCAGGGAGAAATCATGGTGACAGATTAAGTTTAAATGTAAGGTTAATATGACTGTGAATTTTTGGTTGTGCACAGTTGCATCAATGAGCTTTCTAGCCAAACCAAAGCAATTATGAATTTGAAATCCTAATTGCCAGTATTACATAATACCTTGTTAGCAAATACTCTTACCATCAATCTCTTTATTTATGCTAACCTACTTTGTATATTTGGTTGAGGTACTTAGAATATTGGCTCCTTTTTTTTTTTCTCTCCCAGTGGGTTATCATTCCCCTTGTCAGTAGTGCAGTGGCTCAGTTTAAAAAGTACAAATCACCCAGGATGAAGAGATACCTGAGTAAGTTCTCTCTTTTTTCACTTTAACCCTTTAAACCCTAAGAGTGACCAGCATCAAATTTCTCCCTAAAGTATCAGCCCTGAATCACATGTTAAGGTCATGAGAATAAAGGAAATGATCACCAACCAAAGAGGCTTTTGATTGGTGAACAAAATCTCCTTGTCAGCACCTTAGGAAATGTATAAAGAACAGTATGGAGAATATATAGACTGATTTTAGAGTGTAAAGGGTTAAGAACTTAGCAAGATGCAACTAAAAGCTTTTGTTTCTTCATGACAATGTACATGTAGTGCTTTTAAAAGTTAACAAAGTCAAGACAGACGAATTTGCACTCGTGCTACACGAGAATGCACTCGTTTTTAGCCAATCAGAAACGTGTAATTTTTGCATGTACATTATTAACGTTCTAATATCATGAGAAAAGAGAGACCGCTGAGCAGTACCTGTACGACAAAAGAGAACTTTAAGTTTATCATTATGTCTTGTGGTGTGGTTGTGAACATGAGAACGTTTCGTGATGATAATAACCTGACAGAAACTATTTCCTGTTAATTCTGCAGTGGTTCAGATGGGTGAGGAGTATTACCACGCCAGGGATTACAGTAAAGCTTTATTGTGAGTAAAGCAGTAGAGAAAGTTTCAGTTTAGAATCAGTAGTGGTCAAGTATTGTACCATAGGCAGACCAGGCCGTTTGAAGCGTTTTTTTTAAGAAATTAGTTTCGGCCGGAGGCCGTTATGAGAAAGTTATTTCGTAAAAAGGCGCCAACATACCACAAAATGAGTTGATTAACATTTCATTTAACTTTATGGAGAAAGTCAGACCGAGATGTAATTTAGGTATGCATTTTTCAGGGCTTTATTCATAACCCTCATAGATTTTTTTCGTCTCATGTCAACAATTAGTTAAGTAACAACAAACACAGTGTGGTCTGCTTGTGATTGCACGGAAGTTTTCGCCGCTCCTTTGATTGATGTTTAAAATCTAGCTTTTCATTGTGTTTCTCACGTTACCATGTTCCTACCAATAGGTTAGCTCCATTTTTCGTTATATAAACCACACACGACTCTCAATTCCTCCATTCGCTCTAACGAAGGGCTAACGCTCGTAACGTCAGCGTTAGAAACACTATTAACGGTGGCCAATTTTCTTTATCACCTCAACTAACTTTACCGACCTCCGCCGAAGCAGCACCAAAGTGTCTTCATAAACTTACTCCATTTATTGTTGTCATTCTTTGTTGTTCTTTAAGGTTGTTGGGAAAAGTCACGTGGGATTACCGCAGAGAAAAATGGTGGTCACTTCTCACGTCAGTTTTAATCACATCACTGAGGTACTGTTGTTTTGTAGTAAGTGAGACAAGATTTGTACTCTCCAGCTCTTGTTTCTGAGAACTCAACATGTAAGCATTTTCAGTTGAAATAATCTGAGTTTACTTTAGTTTTGCATTACCTTGCTCTTAAATTGGTCTTGAAAACACGCGCTACCCTCTCAACCAATCAGAAGTAAAATTGAAGCCAATGGCGCCTTGGTTACGCGCGTTTTCCCGCACTTCAGGCAGGTTACTTGTTTTTTCTCTAAGTTACCCCTTGTGGTATTTACCATCACTGTGATTGGTTGTTGGGTTTACCTTGGTTGTGGTTGGCAACACGTTATTGAAAAGCCCTTAAGCGTGAGAATCAGGGATAGTATGTCGATGTTGGTGGAAGTTTGGCTCATTTACAATGCGGACACAACCAACTCGGACAGACAGAATAATTCCACGTCTGTTCAGTTGGACTGCTACAATGCCAAAAATCAAAGTTGGTCTTCTTTTTCCATGTCAAATTATTGTCAAGGGGTTGTTTATGAATAGCAACTTTGGGGGTAGAACATTCAAAACAGCTTTTCTCAACTTCAAATTTTAGATTTATTTATTTTTACATCCATAGTCTACTTAACTCTTATTACAGGTGTGCATACTTGGTTGGCAATGTGGAGGAATATATCACCCTTTCGCTTGAATTGACAGGAAGATGTATCCTTGAAAATATTGCCTATCATCTGAATAACTGAATGTAGCATTTTTTCTTGATGAAAAGATTCTCTTAGTTAGAGTTATTTTCAATGCAAAGTGATGTGGGATTGCATTGGTTTAACTTAGCTTCGTAATGTGATTGGTCAAGAAAACTCGGGCCACTTTCTCCACCAATCAGATGCAGAACTAAAACCAACCACGACTTGGTCACCCGCTTTTTCCCGCGCTTCAGGCAGGGTGCCTGTTTATGCTTTGAGTTCTTATTGATTCTTCATGCTAGTCACTCTTAGGGGTTAAAGGGTTAAAGTGATTTCCAAGTCAGGTGGAAAGGCTGAAAGCGCCTTCAAAACGCAAGGTACTCTACGGTAACCAACTAGTAAGGTTGCAAAATTTGGGAATTTTAGAATAATATCAATTGACTATTGTAGTCGTATTAAGCTGAACAGATTTTCTCTAAGTCAAATCCATCGCGTTGTAAAAGTAAAACATCATACCCAATATGTGATATTGTATTGGTGATAAAGTCCTTGATTCAAGAAAACATCAGATGTTGAAAATTCACCTGAAGAGAAAACAAGATGTCAGACTAATCTTATTCACGTCATGTCGGTAAGGACTTATTTCAAATGGTCGCTTAAAGAGGATTTCTGGAAGAACATTTATTGTAGAATGAGTTTACGCTGAGTTTCTCTGTTTTTGTCATCTACGACCCTGACACTGGTGATTTAAACATAGAAAGCACGCGCGCGCCTGAACGCGAGTTAAACGCGCGAGAAAGAGAGTTTCTTTCCCCGCATGGCTGGTCTTTCGCGCGTAGATAACTCGCGTTTTCGCCGAGCGCTTCTTACAGGACAAGCATGTTACGAAAAACAACTGAATTCTTATCGCTGTATCATTTCTTATTTTTCATTGGAATTACAAACAGAATGAATGTCCTGAGCCCGAGCCAGGCTGTGACTTTGAAGCAGTGGAAGAAGCTAAGGAGCTATGGAAAACACTTAAAGTGACACCACAGGCACCCCAAGTATTTACCATACAGATGGAACAAATAGCACCATTTGGTGAGAAAATGTCAACTTTATTGTGTATTTTTCCTCTTTGCGCAGATATCATTTCACAATTTACAGAGGCAGAAACTGAATTTGGCTGTAGAAACTGCTAAATTCAATTTCCAAATACAGCAAATAAAATCTTGCAGGGTAGGAAAAAACTCTTCTTTAATACCCTTTGAAACCAAGGCTTGATAAGGTGACGGGTAAAATCTTTAAGCTCAAAATATTAATGAGTGAATGAATTTATTTTATTCATTGTCTTATGCAAAGGAGTGTGTGATATTTTAATATTTCCTGTTGTTTTCAATGCGCGAAATCCGAAGGTTTGAGGTTCGATTCCTCATGGGGAATTTTTTTCTTTGTCCTACAATTGTGACTAGACGAAAAACACCTTTCTCTTTTTCTTTACCGATCTTAAAACTAACCATCTTTTTACTCTTTTTACAAGGCTTTTTTTTTCAGTACAAAGTAACCAACTGTCGAAATAACCGTACAATATCGAGTATATCTTAAGTAGGATCGCGGACTGTAACAGCAAAGGTATAATACTTAAGTAAGCTATAATTGCACCTTTAATCACAATTCTTTGGGCGTCTATTTAGAGACCTCAAGTCAAATTGTCGTGCAATAGGTAGCCTGCAGAAGAGGCGTTTTTAAGGCGAACGAGGATTAGAGAAAGGGGAGGAGTGCCTTATTTTTCCCCGCCTTTCCCTCGTACGTCACTTCCGCTTGCCTCCGTTCGCCCTATTGTGCATGTTCTGCGGGCTATGCGTTTCCGTTCAGTACGTAGTTAATAGATCTCTATTCTTTGAAAAGATTCCTATCAATGCTTAATCCTAGTCATTTGTTTATTTTTTATTTATTTATTTTTATGCAGATTATCTATACTGTAGATGTCCAAGTTGAACCAAATTCTTCGCCAGTCACCTGTACCTGTGCCAAGGTGAGATCACTCTTTTGTGTCTTAAAAGTAAAAGTAAAACTACCTCTCAGGATTTCCACATTTAATTTTAATTCTCGTTCGCTTTGTAATGTAGTTGCACATGTGAATGTGAGTTGCACTTGTAACATGGAGCGCTTTTCGGTTGACTGTCATAAAACCAAAACCAAAGCAATCACAACGGCTAATCAGAAGAAAGGAAAATAACTGAAAGAGCCAATGAGAACTCAAAAGAAAAACAACAATACCCAAAGGGCGGGAAAACGTGGCTTTAGTATTGCATCTGATTGGTTTAGAAAGTGGCGCGAGTTTTCTGGACCAATGATAGAACGCAAGTAATCTCAGATTTCTTTCGACACGCAATTAAAAAATCCCCTACCTGGTGAATACAAAATCACGACGACTTTTTGCTTTCTTCTTTCTCTACTGTCCTGATTTATACCCGCCCTAGGAGGAAAGTGTTGTTATCAAGACTGTTATGCCATTTGAAATCTCTTTGTCTCTGACAGGTAAGGGAAAATAGGCAATATTTTTTACGATGTAATTTTACGTCTCTTGGAATCGATCAAACTCGCGTTTTTGGCTATGTTAGCAAACTTGCTCTCGCTCTTGTCTCAAATTTTTTTTATTACATTGAAAGTTATGGCATAAATTAATGCATCTATAAATCCGTCAAAAATTTTTGATCGCTGCATAATTCTACGAATGTAAACCTGGTCTGGTACATCAAGAAACACTTTCTGACTAACACGCATCTGAATGAGGGTGCTGTGGTTTGAATTGGTGATTAGCGCTAAGTTGTCTTTTACCACGCGATGAAAATTCAATTGTAAGGTTCCTATACAAAGTAACGCAGTGTCTAGGCTAGTAAATGGGGACCTCAGGCAGTCAGGAAGGCAACGCCGCAGTAAACGATGGTTTAAAAATGAATTTATAATTTCGCGAATGGCTAAATGCGTTTACTGCTTCTTGTAGCGCCACACGTCAACCGCAGCTTAACGTATGGCAGCAGCGTTGAGTTCCAAACGGGCGCTTAGATAGTTTGCCATCGGGTTTTCCGTTCACAGACCACACAAATTTGGTTGATTTCAAGTTGTTGTTTTGCAAAAAAGGGGTAAGAAATGTACAAAGTTTTGAAATGCACGTGCCGATCAATTGTTCTGAAAATTAGATATTTTGTTTTGTTATGCCATCGTTGTCGTCGTCGTGGTTTGCTTTTGTTTTGTTTTGTTTGTTTGTTTTTATGAGGGGGGTGGGGGGTGTAAACCAAAGCAATGTAATGAGTTCAAATCATTGATTTGCGTTTATTCTCAGTTGGAGAGACTGGATCAGCTGTTCGAAGAAGAACCATTCCTCTTATTAGCTGGCATCAAATGCACCTCACCTTGGCCTGTTACCATGGTCACCATTTCATTGAATATGGTGAGTTTACAAACAATTTATGTTCGTAAAAACTTGATTTGTCTTCCTCTAGAAAATATAGTCGTGAAGATAAGTTAATGGAGCAGGAGAGCAAGTGCTGCAAGATATTGGGTGGGGCGGGGTGCGTCGGAGCGAAATCTCCGATTAAGTGGAAGAGTGAATCTCTGGGTTCACTTAGTATCCCCTCCCCCGAGTCAAGCTGGGAATGTATATATACTACAGCTTTCGTGCGTGTGCCGGAACCGCGCGAAAATAATATGTCATGAATTTATTTTTCAACCTTTGGATAAGATGACATGTCTCGAATTGATCTTCTCAAACTTACTGCAATTTAACTCTTTGAAGAAAAGTAGCCTGAGAAATTCAGGTTTTATCGAGGATTGACAAGGAACCTATATCTTCTTGAGAATAGTCGGTTCCTACTTTCAACTGTGCTTCGAATTAGAAGCAGAAATTCTGGAGAACTGTTTGTTTGTTTGTTTGATTTCAGTCTCCAGAAGTGAATATTGTGGGCGAAGAGATGGGATCGCAGCTGCAAGGAAGTAAGGAATACATGTCTGTGTATTACGAGAATAACCAATCGGAATTAGTTAAAGATGCGTCTACTTGCATTGCTGTCCCCAAAAAAACTGTGAGATTCTCGTCGTTAGAGTGGATTAGGCTTCTTTGTAACTAATCGCCGAACATTTGGGGAAACTAGAAAAGGTTGAGCGTTTTTTGGACCAATTGAAGGAGGGGGGAATCAGCAGGGGAAGACAAGGGAATTTTCCGGAGGAGTTTCAAGGCTTTCAAGGCCCCCTCCTCATACTAGACAAGGTTGAGCGATTTTGTAGATCAATGGAGAGAGGGGGTGGGGGGGGGGAAGTCTGCATGGGAATACGAGGAGAATTTTGTTGAGGTGTTTTCAAGGCCCCTCTTAATTAAAAACATACAAGACAAGGTTGAGCGATTTTGTAGACCAATGGAGAGAAGGGGGGGGGGGTCTTCATGGGAATACGAGGAGAATTTTGTTGAGGCGTTTTCAAGGCCCCTCTTGATTAAACTTGAACATACTAAACAAGGTTGAGCGATTTTGTTGACCAATGGAGAGGGGGGGGATCTGCATGGGAATACGAGGAGAATTTTGTTGAGGGGTTTTCAAGGCTCCTCTTCGTTAAAAACATACCAGGAAAGGTTGAGCGATTTTTTAGACCAATGTAGGAAGGGGGTAAGAATTTGCATGGGAATACGAAGTGTATTTTGTTGAGGAGTTTTCAAGGCCCCTTTTCATATGAACATACAGCTTTGCGTTATGTGTCCTTATATGCAAATTGCGGGTGCAAGATTTCTTGTGAAAAACTGACAATTATTCCCGACTTGCTTGCTGTTTTCTTTTTCTCCTTCTAACTTCATGTATGGTGGTCCCAGTCTCTTTGCAACAGGGTGAAAGTGCGTCGGAATGCTGCTGCTTAGCTGTTAAAGAGGGTGTCAGTAAACTGAAGGTCGTGAACATTGGAAGTCTTGCCCTCCAGTGGAGACGGTAAGTTCGTGGTTAACTCGAGGGAGTCTAAGATAAATGAGATAGTTGAAGCAATTTCCAATTGAGTACCGATTGTAATACCGAACTGCATTCAAAATTTGGTCTTGCCTTCCTTTGCTTTGTGATTGGAATAGGAAAGTTGCACAACTCTCTCTCTCTCTGTCAACCAATCATGAAATGCAAAGTTTAAACCAGTGGCGACTTGGCCATCCGCGTTTTCCCGCGCTTCAGGCAGTTTGCTTGATTTTTCTTCGTGCTCTCATTGGTTCTGATGAACCAATTTTATTACTTTGGTTTTGTGGTTTTTGCCAACACTCAGTGGACCCACTGGTGCCTTTTCAACTGAACCTTATTTAGGGGAATATATAGAAGTCCTTTCGTTTCTTGATTTAATTATTTTACATTGTTTTAATTCTTTAGAACTTCTGCGGCTGATAAGTTTCAAGTTGTGGTCACAGAGCTCACTTTCCCCTCTGTAACAGTAGAGAGTGTTCCTTTTGCGATACAGGCAGGTACGTTTCCATCAAGGTTAATCATATGGCAATATGCCAAGCGTCAAAATCAAACTATACTGGAAAAGGTTTATTCGTGCTTCTCCACCTTTGTGCAGGCAAAGTCGTCCAGATGTGAGTTTATGTTTCAACTACAAGTTCAGTAGTGTTCTTAGCTGCGAGGATCTCTTAAATTCGTTTCTTCACCGCAGTGCAAATGTATGAATTTCATATATCTAAAATCCTTATTCATCACTTGGATGGTTAATTTGGACCCAACATATTGACCAGCTCCCAGTTGGCTTGTTAACTCAGTTGGTAGAGCGCTGCACTGGTATTGCAGAGGTCATGGGTTCAAATCCCTGACATTTTTTTCAGGTCCTATTTTCAACTACTATTTCAGTAGTGTTGTTAGCTGCGAGGATCTCTTAAATTCGTCCAAATGTGTTACAACTATCAGTCTTACAGTCAATTTGGTGAAATTCCGGGCCAATTGGCATAAACACGATAAAGTCGATAAGGTTGTGCGAAAGCACTCTTACTGCGCGTTTTACAGGGTTTCAAATTGTTCAAGAGATGAAGAAACCTCACACGCACTAGGAAAAGCCACTCATAGGAAAACGTGGTTAAACTCAGTGTTAATAAATGTATAGAGGGGGTACGTTTTTAAACATAATTTGGTGCTACGTCAGTGGGGGTATTGAACAATAGTCATGTTTTATTAACAAAGTTAATAAAAGAAATTGGTCCCTGTAAAGAGTTTCTCAAGCGGACCTCTCGAGCGTCAGCCCTACGTCGATACTTCAGCTGTAGAAATCCTTTACGGTGGCCAATTTACATTATCACTTCAGTTGATAAAACCAAATTATCTTTGAATATATGTATTTGTTAATGAATAGAAAAGGAGAGACGGTAAATTTAAAGCTCCGTAATAAAGTAAAGAAAGATATTTTTTCTTCGTCATACAAGCGTGGGACAAGGAAAAAGTAAAGCTTGCCATTCGAGAGCGGAAGTCGAAATTCTGGGGCTCTAATCCTCATGGAGGCACGACCTCGTTACAAGACCAAAGAAAAAAAATTTATTTATTGTACCGTTTTTTTTCAGATTTGCCTGCATACGGCTGTGTACAGAGCCCACTTTTCGTAAGCTATCTCGTCCGCAATAGAACGCTTCAAGGTCAGGAAGTCGAAGTCACAGTGGAGCCAAGTGACGCCTTTATGTATTCAGGTCATAAACAGGTTAGTTCAGCTTACTTGCTACACGTAAAACTTGTCTCATGCGAGGGGGTTTGGTGAAATAATATAATTGAAGAAATATATCATTGGCTACTGCGCACTGATTGGCTACTCAAACTCCCAATATCCTTTGCTATTTATCTACGAGAAACGCGGGCGGAATTCGCCAGAAGCCAACGCAACTTTGGTGAATAGTTGTTAACTATGAATTTCATCTCCAGATTCAATTTCGTCTGCGGCCAACTGGCGATCACAGGCTCAAGTTCAGTTTGTACCCTCTTTACGGGGGCTTTTTGACTCTTCCCAAGCTGCATTTCAAACTGCCTCGCTTTCAGGTTAGCTGAGATGAACATGCGCAGAAATTGGTTCCGACCAATGTTTTTATAAAGGTAAGAAACTTTTTTTATGTCCAAAACGTGAAAAAATGCAAATATTTTGCAACGCGTTGGCAGAACATCGGATAACGCTCAATTTGGTTGGTTTTATTTATTAACACAATCATCAGAAGATGTTTCTACGCTCTAATTCGGTTCACTAAATTAGTTATAAATTATTCAAGTGTTTGACTACCGTAAAGTTTACGATCCAAATCGCCACACTGGCTTCTCGCTGAAAGGCTGTATCCTTTAACCCTTTCACTCCCAAGATATTTTTATTAACTCTCCTTACTGTCTGTCTTACGATTCTTTAGATGTTAGTTCGGAGAATTTGTCATTGGATCAACTGATAATCCCCTAGTTGATTTTTTTTATTCTCATAACTTGTCTGCTTTATATTGTTTTGATATTGTAAGGAGAAATTCTGTCTTAAGTCACTTATGAGGACTTCCTGACTTGAAAGTGGATGTGAATTCTCAGGCCCGGTGGCCGTATTTGCAACAAGTTTACGGCCCTGAAACGGAAAAACAAAACAACAAAATAAACAAATTACACATACCAAAAATTTATTTGTTATCAGTTTTAAAAGTTAGCACGTAGGGATATCCTTGCGAAAACAGGTCTAGAAGTTTTTAGTACAACTAGCGACTGGAATACCAGCGATTAGTCATAAAATGGATTAGTCACAAGTTTTAAAAGTTAGCATGTAGGATATCTATGCAAAATCAGGTATAGAAGTGTTTACCATAATCAGAAACTGGAAATCCATTGGAAAACTCATTTATAACGTGTCTGTTATCACACAGCCTCGAGGCCGAGAATTGGAATCTGACAAGAAGCCTGGTTACGAGTACTAAAGATTGCTAATGGAACATTGGAGACTGGAGGCGAAATTTCCAGTTATAGTCACAATAGGATTTTAAGCAGCAAAGTGATGCAGCGGAGATTTGAACCGCTGTAAACTGCCAGCCACATGAAGGAAATTCTTTAGTGGGGGCTTTTGTCCACTGGCTGGTGAATTGCAGGATGTTTAAGGCCAAACAACTCTGTGGTTAACAAATACGCTTATGTGTTTTTGCGCGCATGTCCTATCGATATCACGTAGAATTAGTTGCACTACTTCCTTTGAGTGGATTAAGAAATTAAGAGTAGTGCTACTACATAGAACGACGACTTGCCCGGAGATATTTGCTCCGTTTGTGAGTTTCTCTCTCTTGTTGACTTGGAGTGACATGTTTCCAGTTTTGTTCATATTTAACCCTTGAAATATCGTATAGAACGCTTTTTGACAAAGTGTCGTAAAACTGAAATCAAAGTAATCCCAACAGCCAATCAAAAGAAAGAAAATACTTTGAAGAGCCAAAGAGAAATCAAAGTGAACACAACCAAACTGTCTAAAGCGCGGGAAAACACGGGCGACCAAGTTGTGGTTGATTTTACTTTTGCATCTGATTGGTTGAAAGAGGGTGGCCCGAGTTTTCTGGATCAATGACAGAGCGGAGCAAAACCAATGTAATCTTAGATTGAAAATTGCCCTATGAGTTCAAGATTTCTTTCGCGTGGTCGTTGACTTGGGTCAAGCCTGAATCAATTATCACACAGAGAAATCAAAAGCGAATGATTAAACTGTTTAGTTGAACTTATAAGTTGAACTCGTTCAAAACTTAACAACGAAACAGGCTCATGATTTTTTTAGACACCTGGACAGTATGAGGCTACTAGTTGCGTAGCGAATCAGATTGCAGCATTTGTGAATTTCTACTTATATATGATTTATGTGCCACTCTCGCTAAGAGCGGTCCTCTTGACTTCCCGTCGGAAAAAAGTTTTCTTTTATTTTTTGCCCATGAAAAGGGTTTAGGACACATGTTTCAAAAATAGTTTAGTTGTTCTCCAATTCTCTTCTTTTGCTTCGCCACAAGCCAAAAATCATTTTTGGCCAGACCACCCCTGCGAACAGTGATCGAAAGTGTCAATTTCAAAGATTTTGTCTAGCGCGCAGCGACTGCAACAATGTAGCTCACGGAATTCTATCTTGCTACATGTTACAAGGTGTATTCATTTAGTTCACAGACAAAATATGGAAACTTCAGCTGAAATATTTTTCATACCAGCGTGATCAGAGGAGACCCTGCTCTTCGACCTTAATTTGCATATCAAAAATTCACTACTTTGTACGAAAGAATTCTCAAAATGCAGGCGTTAATCGGGCCGAAAAAGCATATCAGGGCATAGTTTATACACCAATGAGGTCACGGATTGCCTCAAATCCGCGGGTATATCTCTAGCTTCCATCCACCAACTTCTTAAAAACAACGCAAATCCATGTGTTTGCTCAATTGCGCTCGTGTCAAAGATCATTTGCATGATTCTTGGAATTGACCAAGATCTCCTTTTGGCAGTTCAGACTTCGTTCGTTTATCTTCTACGTTGAGGATTTTAGGTTTTCACTGCAACTGAATGGAGATTACATGCCGAGTTGTCCTAAAACGTTGCGTAAACGTTATCGGTCGTAACGCTTGCGCGCTTGCGTGACTTACAAAGTAGACAAAGGTGATAGGAAGGCCTTCTCGATAATTTACGTTGAAATATCAGGTCATGAATTATGCAGTGTGGAGAAGATCAAAATTAAAGAATAAAATTTGGTCATAACAGACATATTGCGTTGCTTGAAAGGACACAAAAGTAAGTTAAAATAGGTTGCAGTGTTTATATTTACAAAACAACACGCATACATTCTGAAATAATTCTTGCAGATTCTTCCGAGATTTAGTATACTGAACCCGATGAACTAACCCTCCTTTCCGCAGATTTGTTTCCATCACTAATGATGTTACGCTCTTATGGACCACAACGGTTTTGAGCGACAAACTCGACATTTCCCTGCGACCATCAAAATCAACTGGACAAACTCAGCTTGATATATTGCGTGACGTGATTGTGCAAATTTTTCCCCTTGCCATATGGCCTGTTTCGCGGGTTCTACATATTGAAACCAAAATTAGTTAGTGTAACAAATTAGAATCAAAAGTTATTAAAATGGACTGAATTACATTTTAATGAGAATTTTAACTTTTAAAAAGGTTTACGTGATTCATGGAAAGCAAAGATTGGAGTGGCTTTGGATATTTAAGCCCTGATTTCTCTCCTGGGACGACGTATCGAGTTATTTGAAGTATTACCTGCTATCCAGCGAAATCCTCGATTACAAGTTAATTTTGTTTCATTCCGGTCAGTTTGACCACGATATGGAAAAAGATATAACAGTTATTGGTATGTTCTAAACATCTGAACACTTTAAGAAACATTAGAAATGCGGTGGAGGTACTGGTTAACAGCCACAGCATAAGGGAAAATGTGAGGCAGTAAAAGAAAGCCAGACTGACTGGATTGAAGTTTCGGAATTTAGGTTGTACTCGTATAACATGAGTAATATATTTGCAATTTCTCAAGAGTGAAGGCTATTATCTAACTGAAAATTGGTTCGTAAGTGCCTATCTGGGCTATCTGCAATAGCAGACAAAACCAGAATTCTCTTGACAAAATCAAAGGACAAATTGTGTCATGACGAATTTTTGTCTCGACCTTTGCATCCGCTTAAAACTTCAAAACTGTCAAATTTCGTCAAAGCTTGATCTGCTCATGAGACCAGCTGGCATAGTTTACTAATGGACTCAAACTCCAGTTTCAGGATTCATCGGACGTCGTTTCAAAGTTTTAAAATCCACGAATTTCGCGACAAAAAAAGTTAATGCCTTAAAGGTAAATTTTAGTGAGTTCAATAACAAGCTGGTGGCAGCTTTTACGACAAATGGCGTTGAAAACTCAGTCTCCTTTCACTGCCTCACATTCTTCTTTTTGCTCTGGATGCTAAAAAATACTTTTACTACATTTCCAGTGTCCTTTAAGGTGTTCTGGTGTTTAGAACATACCACTAACTGTTTTATTTTTTCCAAATCAGGGCTGAAATACCCAAAGCCACTCCAATCTTTGCTTTCCGTGAATCAAGGAAACATTTAAACCATAAAATTCTCATTAAAATGTAAAATTCTTCAGTCCATTTGAATAACTTTCGATTCCAATTCGTTACATTAACTAATTTTGGTTCCAACTCGTAGCACCTGCGAAACAGGTCGTATGACAAAGAGAAAAGTTTGAACAATCACGTCGCGCAATACATCAAGCTGGGATTGTCCAGTTGATTTTGATGGTCGCAAGGAGATGTCGAGTTTGTCGCTCAAAACCGTTGTGGTCCATAAGAGCGTAACATCATTAATGACGGAAACAAATCTGCAGAAAGAGGGTTAGTTCATCGGGTTCCGTGTACTAAATCTCGGGAGAAACTGCAAGAATTGTTTCGGAGTGTATGTAAGAGGTTCTTTTACGGACAAAATATCGAACATGGATACATTAATGTTTTGTTCAATTACATTATTGTTATGCGTTATAATACAAGTCTTAAAATAAAATAAATCAAATTCATCCGGAATACATCGATTTTGGATGTCATACATCGATGTTGTGCAGCATACATTGCTTTCCTGACTCATTCACGCGTGACCTTATATAACCAAGAGATGTTCAATAAAACTAAAAGATGAGGAAGCGGAAATAGAAATGATCGGAAGTTAGATTAAACAAGCCCCGGAAACTAACCTTTTCAAAATGGCGGAAATGGAGGCAGATGATCAGTGAAGTTTGAGAAGCACTATGCAAGGTGCACGGATTTGGCTGCTCAACATCGAAGGATTTTTTATGTCTTTGGGTAGGCTACTGGAAAGTGCAG
Source organism: Pocillopora verrucosa (assembly GCF_036669915.1). Taxonomy (NCBI): domain Eukaryota; kingdom Metazoa; phylum Cnidaria; class Anthozoa; order Scleractinia; family Pocilloporidae; genus Pocillopora; species Pocillopora verrucosa. The sequence goes on along the minus strand of NC_089313.1, from coordinate 6,574,722 downwards.
AAGGGCAAAGGAACACTGCGTCCTACGACTCGGCTGAATTTTTTAGTCGCCGTTTACGAGAAAACGAAAGAACTCTTGTCACTTTGACTCTAAGAATAGTATTCAGGAATATATTCGAAGAGTGGATCCGGTTCTTCGCACTTTAAGAGCAGTGCAGCAGATAATTTGTAGAGTGTAGTGTGCCATGGCTCAATGCGTTATGGTAAAGTAAAAGAATTCGTTGAAGCGCTATTTAATTTAACTCTACCTTCTTTCTAACGAGTCTCTGTTTAGGGGGGTCTCCTTTTTTAACACACCATTAGAGCCCACCACCCCTTTTTCAAAATAGTCAGGCAGTTTGGTGTTTCTCTAGGGACAACACCCCCCCTGGGGGGACTCCTGTATAAAAAGGACAGGGATGCTTGTCATACTTTTTAGAGTTTAAAAATGTTGGGTTGGTTGGTATGGTGGTCAGTTCCAAAAGGTCCACAGCGGGAGCTTTTGCGCTACCTCTTAGGTAGGGTCTTGAACAGAAAAAAATGACAGCTAGAGTTAACTGTGTTGTTTCAGAATTGTTTCCTCTTAGGGGTGAAAAGCATATTAAGCTATGCCCATAAAACAGGATCTTGGTACCTTTTAAGGGTTCTTTTCAAAATTTGCGACAAGCACTCCTTTCCTTTTTATATGGGAGTTCCCTACACACAGGGGCAACACTGGTTTAAATCTGTGATACAAGGGAGGTCAGGCTGTAACTTTGATGCATGAGTATTAATGCCAATTCAACTCATGATTTGAGATACCTCTCCCAGTTCTATTTAGCCCCCTCACTAATCACCCTAACCCAGTTTCCCAGCTCCCACCTTCCCCTGATATTATGCTCAAAATTCCTGACTATCATGCCTGTTACTCATGGGTGGTCAAAAATGCCTCTTGTTGTTGTCTTCATGGTGTCCAAAAGGCACATTGATGGCAACCAAAAACTAATCCAGCCATACAAAATTATCATTCATGGTGGTTTAGATGGTTTTTCAAGAATGATAATATTCCTTTAGGCATCAACCAATAACAGGGCTTTAACTGTACTGCAGTATTTCCAGTCAGCTGTTGAGCACTACAATATTTACCATCAAGAGTTTGCAGTGATCTTGGAATGGAAAACATAGAAGTTGCTCGCTTCATGCTGCAAGAAAGGTTTAAATAGAGGCAGCCACATCACTAAAAAATCTGTTCATAACTAGAGAATAGAGCATCTCTGGTGTGATGTCAACTGGGTTATTGTGAGCCACTTTTTGAACATTTTCCTCTTTCTTGAGCACAGTGGAATTTTAGATCCAACAGATGAGGTGCATCTGTTTTGTATTCATCTAGTCTACATTCCACTGATTAATAATGCAATTAACCAATTTATTGGTCAGTGGAATAATCATCCTGTAAGCACATAATGCAATTTCTCTCCCAATCAGCTCTGGATACAAGGAATGCTACATTTCAGAAATTCTGGGTATAAGGCTGTGATAGATGTGACTGCCAGCAAGGCTGTTAATTTATTCAATCATTATGGGATTGATGAAGAAGGGCCTGTACCTGACATGCAGAGTGACTATGCAGTTTCAGTACCTGACACAATTACTACTCTGACACATAACCAAGAATTGTCACTGCAAGAAGTTGGAGATGCAGCCTTCCAAACTGGTGATCATGATGGAATCACAGCCTACCATGTGGTATTGCAGATTGCTTCTTTTTATTTAAACTTCTATTCATGATTTACTGTATTAACTTCATGTACTTGGAATGAACTCTTAATACAGTTAGTATAAATTGGTTACTGTTATACGTGTCAGTATGCCAAGAATAAAATTACTAATGACAATGTAAATGGGAAACAGTAACAATAATCAGTTATAATCTCAAATCTGACAGCCTTACTAATACAAAGGGGTGTAAAACTTTGAATAGCTGGGAAAAAAAAATTCATGATGTTGTAGTGGCATAATGTACTAGATGCTTCATAGTATTAACACTTTAAACCTGAGATCTAGCCTTGATTTGCAATCACTCAAAACAATAACAAATGAGGTAAAGCTATGGCTACATTGCATGCATAATGGCTATTGCAGAGAAGTTTATACCCTTGTAAATTAGCTCTTGTAAGCTCTTTTATGTTAGTGTTGAGTTTGTCATGCTGTTAACAAAACAGTTAATATGCTGAGTAACTTGAAACTGGAACTTTGAACGTGGAACATTTCCTGAGTAACCCAAACGGATTTGAAAATTTTATTGTTTTATATGAAAGGTCCACTGGCATATATTCCTTAGCCACTGCTTAGGAAATTAACAGAGATTTTGTGTTAATTTGAGCAGTAGAACTTCTAGCAATAAAGGAGCAAAACATTCCCATAAACATATGTAAAGTCATGGATAATTGTACCAAGTACAAAGATTTTTTACCTCAAGTTACACCCTCCCCTATTCAGTCTCTTAGTGATTATGATTCTATGTGTTACTTTTTATGTCCCATGAAAAATTATGAATAAAAATGGTTTGTGGGCCCAAGAATAACACAACTGTTAACTGAAAGTAAGATAAAGAAGGATCATCCTCTCATGTCTATATCTTGCCAAAACCAATTTTGCCATAAGCAATACTCTCATCCAAGAATTCTTCCGATATCAGCCCGACGAAAACCGGCGTCATTTTGCAGAGTTTGCAACTGTTGCAACAAGTTCGTTTAGATCAGAGATCACCTCAACTTCATTTGGGAAGGCTTCTTCTATTCTTAGGGTCAGTGACAAGAGTTCTTTCGTTTTTTCGTAAACGGCGACTAAAAAATTCAGCCGAGTCGTAGGACGCAGTGTTCCTTTGCCCTTCTGCACTTTCCAGTAGCCTACCCAAAGACGTAAAAAATCCTTCGATGTTGGGCAGCCAAATTCGTACACCTTGCATAGTAGTGCTTCTCAAACTTCACTGATCGTCTGCCTCTATTTCCCGCCATTTAGAAAGTGTTAGTTTCCGGGGCTTCTTGTTTAATCTGACTTCCGGTCATTTCTATTTCCGCTTCCTCATCTTTTAGTTTTATGGAACATCTTTTAGTTATATAAGGTCACGGATGAATGAGTCATGTTAGTGATGTTAGACAGCCTTGGGGAACCCAAAACTGTTCTCCCAACTCGACAGAAGATTAGTGGCATCAGTAAATAGAACAACTTCAGATTTTATCCCGGTGGAATGAGGGTGTGGCAGGCATTTGATATAGGCCCCAGCAAATGCATTTCTTTGGAAGGAACAAATGGTGAACCTTACGTTATCTTCTCTATGCAGTTTCTAGCTATAATGTAGCATGATCTTTAGTTTTGAGACTGAAAAATTCAGCAAGGGAAAGCTGGAAATCAAGATCACTTCAAAAAACATCAAACCTGGCGCCAGTTTTTGTTATAAAAATTTATTTCAAGTTTTTTTTTTATTTAGAACGCTATACTGGAAAAAGAAACTTCTTCTTCATTAAGGTAGCAGTCCACAAGCTGCACCTAACGCTATTTTCGCAATGTGAAACGAACGAAATCTCGGTCTGGATAATGTTTAGGTGTGTTTGGTTTTATCTATCATGTTATTATTTTCCACAAAACGCCATTACCAAAATATTTCGGTTACTTTACCCTCGGAGAATTTAAAGAGATCGCCCTAAGGAGAAAACTTAAAGAGCCGTGAAGCGAAAGACCATGATCAAGTGTTTCAATGTCCAAAAGAGGGCCGCACGCGTAGTTTCCAACGGCACTCTTCTCTAGAAAAAATCTCGCGTTCGGAACATGTACAAAGACGATTGAAAGGGAGACACTTCTTGATGAAGCGAAGGTTAAATATGCTGCAAGACTCGAGGAAGGTTCAAGTTCCGTGCCAACTATTCCTCTACCTCCTGAATCCTGTCCTCGTAACAGTGGGTGTGTAACACCGCCTGAAGGCTTCGCTTTAAAACACGTAAAGAAAGCTTACTGGTTTAACGAAAAGCAACGAGAGAATCTGACTGTTAGATTTACCATCAGACAAGGAAGCGGCAGGAGGGTCTACGCGGAAATTGTTGCAACAGAAATGAGAAGAGCAAAGGGATTGAACGGGGAGCGCTTGCTCGGTGTCCCTGAGTTTTTGACAACTCAACAAGTAGCCTCATTTTTTTCTAGAATGGCAGCAAAAGTGAAACAGCAGACAACCCCCTGCGCACAAACTGTAACTGAGCAAGATCTGGTTGCTATGGAGGAAGAATTTTATTTGTCAAATGTTAAGGAGTCTATTTTTGAGCAGTTAAATGTAACTCATCCTGTTCATTACCAACAGTACAACATCTGTTCCATGGTCGAGAATAACACACTCAAAAACCTCAAACTTACAATCTTAAAACTCCTTTGCGAGAGTTTCAGTCTTGCATTACCACCTGGGGTTGTTCAGAGAAAAAGAAAAAAAACTTACATCGCTCTGCTCGAAGACCTTGTTAAATGCTGCTCTTGCAGTGCAGTTTAAAAAGCAAATGGCAAAAGGCTGCTTCAAAAATTGAGTTTTCTATGAACGTTGATATAGAACGGGGGCCGGGTAGCATATTTTGGATCGGAGGAGCTATTGTAGTTCCCGCGTAGGGTGAGCTCATTGGCACCAACTTATATATGAGGGTCCTGGGGCCTCCCCTGGCAAATTTTGAAATCTAGAGCTTCTGAAATCACCCGAAACACGTTTTAATCCTAAGAAAAATTTGTCAATTTTTTTACCACAAAGATTAAAATAAATGATAATTGTTAGCGGGCTCGAAATGTCCTTGATTTCTGGCGATGTTGCAACAAGTGTTTGACAGCACTTTGTCAAAATTAAATCAAAGCTCCTTAAAATGCGACAAATAAAAATCAAATGAATTATATTTTGAAATAAAAACACCCCCTATTTCTTACGAATCATCCTCCTTCACTACTAACGCACTAAAGTTGGTCAATTTTACCGTATTTTTGCATAATTAATAAGGTAAAAGTTTATCAGAACTTTCGATTTTTTTAGCCTGGCCAGCGATTCTCGATATTTACATTCACGGACTCTTCAAAACGTTTCCGTTTCATCTGAATAACAAAATAAACATGGCAATTGTCGGGAAAGTCCCGACTTTCTTTCATTGTTTTTGTCTTTTCACTTTCAAAAGCATGCGCTACGAAGTCAACAACTTGGCAAGTACGAGTAGAAATGTTTAATACGGGGGTACACAGCTTTCTATATCTACAAATAAATTTGTAACAAAAGACTTTTATTTTAAGTAACTTTGCATGAGTAACGTTTTAATGGAAAAGCCTCAAATAAATGCTATTTTGTCAATGTGTATGTCCTGTGTCTATCCAGTCATGTGATGTTATGCAAAATCGCAACCATGAAAAACACACGTGTTAGGATATCCAAACACGTGTGTTTGGAAAACATTAACAGCCCACTTATCTTTGTACTGAGTACTTTTACGCTTTGAACGTTCGAGCAAAGAAACTTCCTCTGCAACTTTTCGGCGGTCGAAACCACTAAAAGCACTCAGTACAAAAATAAGTGGGCTGTTGATGTTTTTCAAACACATGTGTAATTGTCGGGAAAGTCCCGACTTTCCCTCATTGTTTTTGTCTTTTCACTTTCAAAAGCATCCGCCACGAGGTCATCACCTCGGCAAGTACGAGTAGAAATGTTCAATACAGGGGTATACAGCTTTCTATACCTACAAAAAAATTAGTCACAGAAAAAGCCACGAAGTCTACATCTCGGTGAGTACGATTAATAATCTTTCATATCACACAGCTTTCCATCGCTCAAATGATTGAGTAACTCAAGAGAAATAATGCTTTTTTGGGAAGACCCAAGCTATTTCGATCTTTATGTTTGCGCTCTGTAGTTACTTATCATTCGAAAGAAATTCGTTCGACTTTTATACCTTTGCGGCCTTTCACCCTCAACTCTATCCTCATCAGTTAAGATTTAAAACCATCGCTCAATTTGAGGAAATGTCGATCCAAAAAATAACATCAGACCTATCTAAATTATGACTGTCTATCCATGATATCATAAGATATTCGTTGTGATTCATTACGTGGTTTTTCAGTAGGAAGTAA